>NC_060215.1:76152500-76252500 GCF_021130785.1 Homalodisca vitripennis | reverse complement strand
AGTAAGAAGGCTCCGCCTTTTGCAGTGAGGTGAAATGTATATATTATAGGTATTTTTCACAATAATAATTTATTACCTCTAAAAATCTTTGATGACATCTAAGCGTCACTGTAAGGTATTGGATCTTTTCAGCTATACAAGTATTTACTAGCTTCAGCGATCTTTAAAAAGAACTCGACATACAAACATGAGGATCACATGTTCCGAAGTTGGCTGTAGATTTGGGTATTTTTGATAGTGGCCACTTTGATCTCTAGAATGTTTTATTTTTGGGAACATTTTTCCGCAATTATAAGGTTGCTAGATTTCTCCCAATGGCATTCTGTCCTGTTAAAAATCACATGATCAGGGAATTTCTTCCTCTGAGGATATGAGTACTTCTATTGAAAGTGAGATTAGCCCGAAAAAGGTATGATAAAGCGGAAGGTGGGGCAGGAGTGAGAAGGTGTACTATCCACCGAAGGAACTTTGGATTTTTAACTTCCAAAGACTCTGAATGTGTTAAAATTGGCAAGCTTTCAAGGAGATGGCTCTCCATCTCTCATAATTTTTATGAGGAGATATCGCAATCAGGCAGGCTCTTCGTAACACTCCTTTTCTTATTTTAATTTCTTCTGTTTTCTGGGGGTGGCATCATAAGCAAAGCTGCTGAATGTGATTGGGGAATTTTTAGATTTATGATGCACAACGGCAGTAGTCTTACGTAGTATTTCATTGATGCCGTATCAACCTAGTTGTATTTATCAGTGTGTTTTTTTCGGTGACAATCATCCTCAGTTACATATAGGTATCGATAAGATCTGTTCATACATATTGCTTGTAAGATCCAAAAGAACACTTATTCATAGGACTTGTGACTTCATACGTGCCCACAGGTTCAACTCGTATAGATATTACTTTCCCGATAGTGATCTGATTTGTCTCAAGGCCCAATTAGGCAAGAGCCAGGAGGTTGGTAAGTGACAGCTTATGTCAAGGATTATGTAGGTTTTTCTGATTAAATAGAATTAGTAGGAGGAACAGTTTTCTTTTCACTCTCGTATATGTCAAATGTCACTCGATCCTTTGGTGTAAAAATGAGTCACGTTTTGATTCCAAATCAAACCCAAACAAGAAATTCAAGCCCTTAGTAGCCTGCAAAGCAGTTTTCCTTTATAAGAGGGAGCAGAAAACCTTTTTTATTAAAGATATTACTTGAAATAACTGTAAAGAACAAAAATTATTGAACTCCCAGTTATAATGCTTGCATTGACCTTATATGAATTTTAAATACTGTAATTAAAAAAAATGTAGCAACACTTATATTTAATTCAAAGATAGGTTGTAGTTTGGATTATTAGTTTTGAGTGTGGCCATATAAGAAAAATACTTGAACCAAAACAACCAGAGATACCACATTTTTTATTATACATATCAGCTATTAGTTTCAGTCACTCCAAGCAACCTTCTAATACTTATGAATTATAATGAAAATTAATTTCATAAAAATAAGTTAGACAAGCTTAACTTAACTTAACTAAGGAATGATCATAGCTGAGCACTATGTAAGAGATACAAACTTTGATGTTCCTTGTTGTGTAATAACAAGTTACATCAAGTTGCAACAATGTTACTCCGTAACATTGAAATATCAAAAGCTTTACGGGTTTCTTAGATTATTTTGGTAAGCCGTTCCATTAAGTACCCTCAAATATAATTACAACGGGACAGGTCTGGCGAGAATTGAGTCAACAAAATCCCAAAGCATTTTCAATCTTTCAACTGTCAAGTGAAAAAGCAGCACCACCTTGTCACAGCCAACACATCCTCTCATCGTTTTCCAGTGACACGATAATTCCTTTACAAAATGTCCCTGCCCCTCCAAGTTCCGCAGGGTGGTATGTGCTATATACATTAAAATCACACGCTCTTGTTGAATCTTGTGGGTGGACTGTTTTTTTGTATTAATCACTAGGTAGCTTCAAATGAAAACAAGCGTTTAGTACTTCCTTGCCATATTGCCACAACGGAAATGAGTATAAATATAACAGAACCCTATATTAAAGTGTAAACATAACAACGCAAAAAACACAAATAAATGAAAAATCAGGATAATTAGATTTAGTGTACATACAATGAATTCATATGATATTGTAGCCCAAATAATTAGTCTAGGAGCTAACGAATATATAATGATGTAATAACGAATTATATATGCTCTAGTAATATAATTTTGCTGTCATATACACGTTTATTGACGTTTTGAACAACGGCGGTTTCTAGTGCATTGTGTTCGTTTTATGTTAGTATTTAATGCGTTAATTAATTTGATCCAGTCGGAAAAATCAAATATTTCATTGTATATAAGAAGAGTATATTTCTTATAATGCTATTTTGTTTTATTGTTGTTCTGTCCTCCCTTGCTTACACAGTCCAATCCCTCCTTCACGAAGGTTGGTCTAGGATAGTAGTTACCCAAATTATAATTACTAACATTAAAGACTTTCGTTATATGTGTAGACAAGCCCTGCTCCAAGTCAATGTTAGAGTTCTAGAGAGTCTTTCTCAGTGTTAGAGCAAACATTGAAAATTGATTGGTGTGAAATGTATCTCTTTAAAAATTGTGAAGTAGTATTGCTATTACACTTTTTAATGCGGAACAGGTTTTTTCAGCTTCTGATTTGAGGCACTAAATTCACCTAATCACTTAACACGAATGTATGACTTAGTGATAAGGCAAATTATTTAGTTAAGTTTCTCAATATCAGCCTATTTCTTATGATAACATTTCCCTATCTACCACAGCTTTTTGTAAGTAAAACAGTGATATAACTACCGATAGCTGTGATCGTTCTATATGCCTTTGGCATCAACAAAGCAGTATCTTTTTACAAAGATTCTTTCTCAACAGAAACAAGAATACTTTTTTATGATGAATCACATCTTTACAAATAAACTGTCTATCATGGGGACGTCCCGCAAGGAGTCAGAAGGAAGTCTTAAATAGGAGCATAGGTCAATATGCACATCATTTTAAAGGGCTTATCTAGCAGAGTTTAATGCCGCAAACCGCACTCAAAAAGATTGATCCAGTACAAAATGGCAGCTGTTAAAAGGTTTTACTTGGTTACATTTTATTAGTAGCCATAACCCCAGTAAAGCAAAACTGCAACCAAACGAATACTGCAGCTAAATACTACATTATGCTTGTCAGTTGTACAGAAGTGAATTATGACGTTAGTTATCCTCATGGGTTACAAATTTGGTCATAATATATTGATAACGGTGAAAACCTGATAACAGTAACAATTAGAAAGCTCTTTATCTTTGGGTTGCAGTTTGGACTTTCCTATTAGCCAGTCTATTCATAGTAGACTATTCTAGTTTTCTTGTTTTAGTAGTGCTGTCCAACCTTTCTATCAGTGCGCTTTAGTACGAAAGAGTTTGTCGTATTGCTTGTAGTTCTTCAACTACACTATGTCGCTTGACGAACGTGAACGTATAACACTTCTTATGATAGTTGGTTGGGGAAACAACAGACGATCACACGAGGAAGCATGCCATTTATTTAATGACTACTTTCACGAGAGGCAGCCAATTTCTAGAACATCTTTAGGGAGAACTGTTCAACGCTTTATGGAAACAGGAAGTGTTTCCGATCGTCATAGGTCAGGAAGGCCCGCTACTGCGACAACCGAAGACAACTCTTTAGATTATTGCAGTCATTTATTGAGAACCCGCAAGAGTCCCTACGCTCAGCAGCACAAACTCATGACATCTCTGTTACGTCTGTTAAAAAAATTCTGAAAGGGTTTAATTTTAAGCCTTATAAAGTTCATTTGGTGCACGAACTCAACGAAGATTTCGATCGACGTATAGAATTTTGTAAAACTATGATGGCCAAAATAGAACGCAACTAAATTGATGTAAACAATATTGTGTTTTCAGACGAGTGTTCATTTATGCTGAATGGAAGCGAAAACAGGCACAATTGCCGTTACTGGAGTAGCGAAAATCCTCACTGGATGCGGGAGGCACATACGCAGTATCCACTAAAGGTGAATGTCTGGCTTGGTGTGATAGGTACCCAGTTGGTAGGTCCTTTCTTTATTGAAGGAAATTTAAATGCAATATCACACCAACGTTTGCTGGAAAATGAAATTACACCAGCACTTCGAAACATGTTTGGAGAACATTTCCAGAATATCTGGTTTCAACAGGACGGAGCACCCCCACACTACGGCATCGACGTAAGAGCCTATTTAAACACTGTTTTTTGGCAACGGTGGATCGGAAGGCGGGGGACTGTAGAATGGCCAGCGCGTTCACCAGATCTGTCTCCATTAGACTATTTTGTTTGGGGTTACCTTAAAAGCAACGTCTACAACACAAAGCCTCAAAATTTAAATGAACTGAGACAAAGAATACTTCAAGAATGTCAGACAATTCCTCAAGTTGCCCTGCAACATTCTGTTAGTAGTTTTTATGTGCGTCTTTCCAACTGTCAAATAACCGGAGGTGAACAAATTCGAACATTTACTCTGAAAACATTTGGTAAGTAAACATCTTTTTTAAATAAAACCTTTGAACAGCCACCATTTTGTACTGGATCAATCTTTTTGTGTGCGGTTTGCGGCATTAAACTCTGCTAGATAAGCCCTTTACAATGATGTGCACATTGACCTATGCTCCAATTTAAGAGATTTCCTTCTGACTCCTTGCGGGACGTCCCCATGATATTACAGAAAACTGATAGTTTCTTCAAAAAGTAGATTTTTAGGTGTAGTGTTGATGTACCAAATCATGTTGATTTATCTGTTATAGTTCAGAAAATATTATACCTGTGCAGGACTTTATGTACACCCTGTATAGTAGCTTCTACGGTTGTAGTAGGCCTAATAAAAGGCCATTCGGTGTATGTAGTGTGTTAATAAAACCGGTTCACACCATCAATATATGGAAACTAGGTTCTAAGGATCTATAATCTTGACAAGGAGTGAAAAGCTCGCCATATCCAGCTGTATATCACTTATGTTTATGACGGTCCTTTATTTTTATAAGCTATCATCGCTCTTTTTATAAGGTTTTACCAAAGGTTTAAATGTTATTAGTTATTTTTCGCCAAGCACATTAGATGCTTAGAACTTATAATTAATTGATTTATTTATTTTCATTTTTATTATCTTTTTATGGTTAATTTTCATTTTTTATTACAAAAATGTATTGGTATCATAATATTGTTATCACTCTTTATTATAATGGGCTACTTTCCAAATATAGCTGGGATCTGAAAGTCGTTGTTTTCCTCGTGGCTATCAGGTGATTTTTCCTCTTCCAAATATCACTTTCCCTGTGTAAACTTCTTTTTCCCTGTATAAACAATAAAATTCCCGGCTTGTAATTACAACATCAAATTCAATTATAAAATAGATTTACGTTTCCTTATGGAGGAATAATTACTAGACTATAAAATTTCAAATAATATTTTTAAATATTTATTGTGATTTTTTGAATCGTGATGAAAAGTATCGTTCAAAACTGATCTCGAAAGTTCTGTTGCGGGTCTCGATAGTATTTTTCCAACGCAATATCGGCTTGCAATAGGTCACTAACGAGACTAGTAATGAAATGTGCCATTCCCAAGCTAATCATATTATTACACTCATGTATCCATATTTCCCATTTCGTGTGCTATTGAAATCAATGAAATTATAGTACTTACCTGTGATGTAGTACTTACAATATAGACTGCAGTACGTAATGTGGTCAATTGTTAATCCTGAAGAAGTATTAGTTTAATTCTTGCCCGCTTTCTGAATGATATATTTTAATAGATTAATTTTAGTGGATTTTATGGAAGTTAGTAAGTTAAATTTCGACTAAACAAAGCACATCGTTACTGTACAATAATTTAACAAATAATAATAACAATATTGAAATGAAGAACACTCTTGGAGCATTTGGAAAAAACTTTAAATAGTATTAAATGTTAATAAAACAAAACTTTCCACATCAAACTTTTTGCGTAAACTTTTTGCCTTTTTTTGTGTGTCGCCTTATGATGAAACCTTTAGTTTTGAAATGCCTCGTCCTAAAAATACACCATTTTGGAAAGTATTGTTTCATTAACATTTAATATTATTTAGTATTATAATGAGCTTCGTTGTTTTAAGGTTTTTATAGATTATGACCTGTATAACACAACCGAAGAACAATATGCGAAACTTAGATAAGGGCGGATACAACCTTTTGAAAGGTGGCTAAACATAGCACCACTTACTTACGTCTTAATCTCTTCCAGTATTCTTATACAATTAAAGCAATAAGTATGTAAACATATTTACTGCGAAAAATTTCAAAATTTTTTTTCAAATTTAATGCTTGTTTAATTTACTTTCATGTTATTTTTAATATAAGACAAGGATGGTAGCTTAGTTGATGGCTCGGTTATTTGCGGGTCTAGTTATACATATTTAAATTTACTGAATTTAGTAAAATTGAACTAAAATTAAGCAGCTAAATACCGTAAAACACTTAGTTAAGTGGTATTTGGAATACTAATAATAAATACGATTATATCTGTATAATTTAAAAACAAACACAAAATAATACTATCAACTATTTAAGGTCAGAACCTACTATAACATGAGGAATGTTCATGTTAAAATGTAAGAGATTTAAATTTATTGAAAATGTAACCGTAAAAAGTTAAGTTGTACATCAATCTAACCCATTCAAATTAAGTAATCACTACTTGAATTTACCATTAAAAATGTACCTTAACTTGCTTTAACAATGGTTCAGGATATGGTTTAAATTACTGGTACAACAAATATGTTTATGAACGTGAACTCAAAAGGGTAATCGAAATCGCAGACCAAGTTTACCGTACGCTAGATCTTAACGCGAAGCGGGTTGGGGTGTCTTCTAGTCCAGTTAATACGTAAATAGCTCCATATTTATAATGGACAATAACTGATATTAGTGATAAACTAGGTACACAGTTCAGTTTTCAAATTTTAAATCAAGTCAAGGTTTAAGCGGACGCTTGTGTAAAACTTACTGTTACGTTCAATTCTTTTGAAAAACCAACTACCAAGAATATCGAATGCTTATTTTAAATGGTTGAAGTTTCCAATAATTCTAAAAAAATCATGTATATATCCTTAAAGGATTTAAACCAAACCTTGTCTTCTTATAAATTGTGGTTTAGACAAGATGGATCAACGATGTATTCGGTAAATCACATTGAGCACACAAAATTAATGTATATCTTTAATTTATCCGAGGCGTTTTGTGATGGAAGTAGAAGTCAGCATATCCAGATTTTATCACACTGATCGAATAGTGTGGGCCGTAGTAGCATGCATTCCCCCAGAGATTTGTCATCAACCCATAAGCGACTCTTGTTGTATGGTTACAACTTAATATGAGCAGTAAGGACCACTTAATTCGAGAAATATGACACCCCCCTTTCCTGCAGTTTGGGGACTATTCAAATACTCAAATTCAAGCTATTAGATAATTTCAATGTTTCCAAATCAACTTTAAGACCTATGACATGGAATAAAATTACATTGAATTCCACATACGACCAGGCATATTTTTATGGATTTTGGAGAAAGTTATAAGCAAGAGTTCTTAAAATATCCGAGTAAAACATCGTTTTCTATTTTAAGGCTTTAACCGAAATTTCAGCCACGTAACTGATATAACATTTTATTGACAAAATATTACTGTATATGTTATTAGAATAATTAGTTAAATAATGCCCACCATTCTAAAACTAGAACATTTTGGGTTAGTACATCCTCACTTGGTATGCAGTATTATTATATAGATATTCTGGAGGAAAATAATCTTGAGCTGTTTGCTTTAAAAGAAAAATATAAATAATTGTTCCAAACTGCAGCTATTTATTTCTGCAGTTCCAAACAGTGAACAAGTTGAAAACATCAGAGAACTTTTCAGATTGATACATAATAGGTCAACAGCTGCTGCACCCCTCCCGCCCTCCACCCCTGGTCGTTGATGACTTAATTGACACCCCTGTCTGCGTCCGCAATAAACCAAACGGAATACAGTTTCAGGTGTTGTGAATCGATTCCTTTAAGAACCCGTATTTTAAACGTTGGGTGAGTTCATTGACAAGTACTCCATTAAAGGAGTAGGTTGATTAACGAGATTCTCTTTTTACAGATCGTATTCCGATTTTCATGTCGCTGTCTATAGGTATTTTTGACTATTAACACAAGTGACAGATCTGTGATTTCTTATAATATTAGTTTGGATGTTTACTATAAAATCTATATGTTTTTCATACACCGCAAAAAACAATTATTATTGCTATTAACACGAAAAAATGCGTACGATTTAGTTTTCATATGATAAACAGTAAAAGCAATAAATTTGTGGAACCTCGCG
Source organism: Homalodisca vitripennis (assembly GCF_021130785.1). Taxonomy (NCBI): domain Eukaryota; kingdom Metazoa; phylum Arthropoda; class Insecta; order Hemiptera; family Cicadellidae; genus Homalodisca; species Homalodisca vitripennis. Next base: position 76,244,097 of record NC_060215.1, on the reverse strand, counting down.
TTTCAAGGTCTTCTAAGAGCAGTTAGAATTTGTGTACATAGGTCTGTAAGTCAGGATAGACATACACGTGTGCTTGTGTATTATATTTAGAATACGTAAACGAGGAGTCACCTCGAGAAGAAACCTGGCCTATACCCGTCGCGCCACACATAGCGCTGTTCCAAAACTTCTTATGACCGCCTGTGCATCTCATTTGTGTCCGTTTGCAAAATACTCCAATAAAAAAATATTTTCACACCATATAACCTCCAATTTTAGGTTTAAGTGCTTCACACAACTATAGCAGTCTTTTCACAGAACTTTTAATCTTGTTCATGTGTATACGTCAAGCAAATACATATAGTAGGGCTACAATTATTTATATGAACAATTATAGCACGTCCTAATATACAGGGTGTCAATTAAGTCTGGAACCTCTTTTTTAATTTTTAAACCACAATATAAAAAAATACCTAAGTTCACACGTGTTTACTGGTGATAGTAACGCATACATCTGCCCAATTACCGACCAGAAAATCCCTATGGGGGACGGTCCACAAGGAGTCAGACAAAATTCTTAAATAGCAGCATAGGTCAAGTTTGGTATCAAATTAAAGGTATTACTTAGCAGAGTACAATGCCGTAAACCGGACTTCAAAAGGTGGATTCATTCAGTAGTTATAGCTATTTGAATTTTAAAACAATTGAACAATGTAAATTATTAAATATTACAAGTAAACACCAATATTTAAGTACCTGTAATCAAAGTAAGTGTTCAAAATGTTCCCCTCCCATCGTCTGGCAATGTCCTGGGCAGTTTTAAAAGCCATCCACTGCATTTTGAAGGTAGTCACGAGTAATATCTTGAGCTTCTTGGACTATGAGATTTCTTAGGTGCGCCAAATCTCGAGGCTTAGTACGATAAACTTTATCTTTGAGGTATCCCCAAAGAAAAAAATCCAGCGGAGATAAATCAGGGGAACGAGCAGGCCACTCTACTGCACCACGTCTTCCAATCCAACTGTGAAGGAATATTGTATCCAAGTATTCTTTAACAAGGAGAGCAAAGTGTGGTGGTACGCCATCTTGCTGGAAATAAATTCTTTGAAATTGTCGACCAAGAGCAGATTTTAGTGCAGGAATTATCTCATTTTGGAGCATTGCTAGATACAAGTCACCATTTAAAGTACCATTGATAAATAATGGGCCCATAATTTGATTTCCTGTAATACCTGCCCAAACGTTAAGTTTCTGTGGATGCTGTGTATGACTCAATCTGTCACTTTCACATTCTAACAGTAGTTGTGTTATTGGTATTAATTATTAATTCCTGGCTTCGATTACTACATTGTCAGATGATGGGAGGGGAACATTTTGAACACTTACTTTGATCCCAGGTACTTTAAAATTGGTGTTTACTTGTAATACCTAATATTTTATATTGTTCAATTGTTTTAAAATTCAAATAACTATACCTACTGAATGAATCCACCTTTTGAAGTCCGGTTTGCGGCGTTGTACTCTGCTAAGTGAGACCTTTAATTTGATACCAAACTTGACCTATGCTGCTATTTAAGAATTTTGTCTGACTCCTTGTGGACCGTCCCCCAAAGGGATTATCCGGTCGGTAATTGGGCAGATGTATGCGTTACTATCACCAGTAAGCACGTGTGAACTTTGGTATTTTTTTATATTGTGGTTTAAAAATTAAAAAAGAGGTTCCAGACTTAATTGACACCCTGTATATGGTACGATCGTTTTTTTGGTAGAGTTATTTCTTTGTAAATTAAGTCCTTTAAGACACCTGTCCCGAAGAATTTTTGTACCACTCCAAACGGAATTGTGGAAATTTAGCGTATTCTCTTTGTGCAATTTTGTAATCAAAGAAAGGGAAAAAGGCTGAAGATAAGAGGGATCAAATTTGTATTGTAAGAATACAATTTATTGTTACTTTTATTCTTTGGAAATCACATTTTGTAATTGCAATTGCAATTTTGTAGTGGTCATCGGAAATTACTTTACTTTCTTAAATTATTAAAACGTGTCAGTTTTTAATCATACAGTATGAAAGTAGCCAACTATAAAAATGCTTGTTATTATCTTCAGCTTCATTTCAAAATAGGTAAAACTACCACTTTTAAGTTTCCTGCCTCCAGAGACATTGTTTCAAAGGATTGAGATTACGAAATGTAAAAAATAAACTCAACCGAGAACCGATTACATCACAGTAAATATAAATACTTTGTTGGCCTAATTAAAAAAATGCTGTATTCTGCGCTTTACGGTATTATTGCATTTGTGGGGGGAGGGGGGTACACACATGCAGTAATAGTGTGTGACATAGCGGGAATAGGATGAGATACGAGAACTGATGATATACTTCATATTTAAACTTCTCTATCCGTATTCGTTTTTGTATACATTTTTCTATACATTTTTCTCTTACCCTCATGTCTGTATTATATTTAGTTTTGAATGTTAAAGAAACCTAAAATAGCCTATATTTTATGGGTTGTTTATATTTTATTTTCCACACCTTTGTTTTCGAGGGACTTCAAAATTATATGCTACTACAATTTTTACTTGAATTATAGATTTTATTCCGATTTCTTAAGTGCTGACTCTCTGAGAAGATGAAGAGTCAGTGATAGAAGAAACTAGTTTTAAGTCCTCTGTTTAAATTGAGAGCTTAATCTTATTTTAAACCGCTAAAGAATTGTCAAGCCATCTCAGGACTTTTGTACAACTCTATACATATTTATAACACTACCTTCTTCACTTTAATATCTCACGAATACTAACATATGTGTTCTGTTTAAATAAATAAATATATATATATATATATAGAAATGTTTACTGCATAAGTAGATTGACTTACTTTATTCGAGTAACAGTTTGGAAACAACAATTCGAACAATAATTCACTCTTAAAGCACATATACCATAGCTCATTGAAGCCATTTCAAATAAATAAGTGTTAAAAAGTTATTTGTGAAAGTTTTACCTTAATATTTCAGTTCAATATCTAGGTCAGTACTTGACAGTGAGAATTAAAACTTTTCATATCGGTCTGTTAATATCTAAATAGTTTAGTATGATAGCATGGTTATGTCAATAATACTTGATATGACGAATCATTGGTTTATAAAAGATTGAGAGCTCCGAAAATTACTCTACTCCTCTTCGTTTAAGTTGGTTCATAAGAAAGGAATATTTTTAAATCGATTTCCTTCATCTGAATGGTTAGGGTAAAACGAAAAATCTCAATATTGGACATAAAAAGTTGTATATGGCTCAACAACCCAAACGCCCCAAACTAACCAAAGTTAGTAAGTTTGTTTGTCAAAGTTACACATTTTAGACAAACAATTCTAAACCACCCGCCGCGCCGGTAGCATATCTCTGAAATACGATCTTAGGAAATGTTCCAAAATTTAATTAAAATGATTGATACATTTTCTTATGCGGTAGTCTCCAGCATACTTAAGAAATTAATCATACGCACTGTGGGCTTGTGCAACTGCTCTCCCAACATGAGCCCCTTCGCTGTTGCAATTATCAGAACATGAGTCCCACTTTCCAGGTAAGACTTGACCCTGTTACGCAAATCTGTTTCATTTTACCTGCCTACATATATGCCAAGTATTGTCCAGCCCACCCAACACACAACGGGTGTACAGTTAAGTGCTCCATAGTGGTAAGAAACTAACGATTACGTACTCCGCAAGGATACTCTTCATTTGTCACAGGGTGATTTCAGGTATATAGAAGAAACCAGGTGAAACATTTAATGAGAAAAATATACAAAAAGTAACCGTAACAGTTCATCTGGTTTCCGTTTTCACAGTGACGTTGACGGGAGCGGTGTGCCAAGTACATGTCTCCACTGTAATTACATCTTCAGGTAAAGAATCTTACAATAATATTAAACAAAAACATTTGATCTTAATGTAGTCATTTGCAGGTAGTTACTTGAAAAGGAGTATATAAGATATTTAATTAATCCCTCCACATCACAATTTGTGTCGAATCGTAATTTATAAACACTATAAAGCGATTTTATACTATGCGAAATAGAAAGATTTTAGACATTAGATACAATTTAGACTAACAAAATAACTATTATATCTGAACACTGATGGTCTGAAAAAAAGTAATCGAGTTGTTGTGGGGCGCATGTAATATACAGTGGCATTTTTGTGTGCTTCCTCTGATTGCGATTCTCAGGTACATAATGGATTTTGTTACGTACAAGTTTTTTGTTATCAATCATGACTCTGATCAATTAATTTTCTTGATTTGCTAATTTTCGGGCGTGTTCAACTTTATGTCTAAGAGCAATATATCTCTAAACATAATCTTTTTCACTTTTTTTAACTTAGTAATAGTAAGTGTTTGAAAGTTTAGTTTGGCCTTTAACTGAATTTGGAATACACTGCTGCCCTAATTAACTAATTTCAGAGCTAAGTGGACCTTTTAAGAAGACTAGGTACGTTTCAAAACCACTACAATGTGCCGGGGCGTTGAGGTAGCGGGGAAGCCAGCTTGGATTTAATAACCCTGTCCACTAAATTGCACGGCTCAAGTTCACCCTGCGGAGTTTGGAAGCCGAGAAGGCGATAGTTGAACTCATCCTTTACAAACTAGATTACGGAAGATCCTAATCACCGAAACTACTGAAACGACGCTAAGATAGCACGAACCAGCAATTGAAGCATCTAGCGACGAGGATAGCATCCATAATTAGCAGAAGACATGACCAGCTGTAACTATGATTAGGAAGAAGGCTCGGTATGGATACCGGCTCGATCATGGGTCAACAGAATAAAAGTGGCAGATGCCACATGCTTAAAATAAATTTTATTCTTTCAATTTATCAACCGTCAATAATCAAGCAATGCATCCAATCAGGAGAAGAGGTTTTACATTTTCTAAGATGGCGTATTTAATGATTCATTGACATTTTAAAAATGTACAAAAGTATGGAAAACCGATTAATTAATTTAGCTTTAACTGACTGTTTGTAATCCTGACTTCTAAAAAATGACCTATAAACGAACAAATGTCCATTACATACAAAACATTTTTTTGCTACTAAGGTAGTAATTAAAAATTTTTTATAAAAAGAATTGTATTTTCTTATTTTAAACATAAAAATAGACAAAATTTGTTTAAATCTCAATTATTTCTGAACAAATCATCAATGTGCCTGCCTACAAGTTAACTGCAGAACCTGATGCATTTGGTTACTGGATTACTTCACCGATCTGTACTATACAGTAGACATGTGTACGGCGTCCTCAACATAAGATAAATAAGACACCTGTTTTATACCTCCCTAAAATACAAACATATATTGGAATGGAACTCGGGGATCGTGAGGACCGAGGTACAGAACCGTCCCATCAAATCCTTTGATTGTTATTTACTCCATCCATGTGCTGCCGAGCTAAACTGACAGAATGTAATAGATTTTTGAAGCTATAACATTCTTATTGAAGCTTTTTGTCATGCCTCATTCAAAGAGGGGAAGTGACAAGGAGGTCTGGGAGAACATATTTAAATAAAACGAAGTGCATTTGTCCATTTAACCTGCTATAAAAGTTGTAGATGGCCTTAACGTGTCATGAAATACGCATCCATTCACTTCTAAAATGAATTATTTCCTCACGAGTAAACCTGCCTCATCAGTAAAATTGACGCTCTGTATGAAATTAAGTGTTTCAACGACGTTGTCTTTGAAAAAACGAACAGTTTCACTCGATGTTTATAATAATCTAATTTAAAAATGTAAAAGTCTTAATGAGTGCTGTATTTAATAAGCAGCTATGAGTATTTACCATATATTTGATTGTATCCACATCTTGTACAATGGTCCCTGTATTTGCTGATACTTTGTCTTCTTCTTGTAAAAAGAGTAAATGCGAACTTCTTTAAATAATTTAAGAACATTGTGTTATACTTTAGGACAACGTTCTACATACTGTGGTCGCTAATATAGCATTACTTCTAGCGAAACAATTGATAAAATACGACTACTTGTAACTGTGCTCGGACTTAATAGGTTCCATCTTAAAAGCACAATAAACAGTGCTACAAAATGAAAATTTTCCTATCACAAAAGAAAAGAAATAGAGTCAGCATTTAAATGGAATTAAATCCACAAACGAAAAAAAGAGAAAGACAACTGATATTTGTCCTTATTTATTATTAATACGTACTAAACAACACCCGGTCGGTCAGATGTAATGAGCTCATGGTATTGCTCCTAAATATCAAGATTTTACGAGTTAATAAGAAATATTAATTGTTATTCTGAGAAAATTACTATCTAACAGCAGCAATTGCGTATAATCGTCATTTTCAAGTTTATTTGTATTGGTATAATTTTTTTTTATAAAAAAGGAGAGACCGATCCCCTTTTAAGCCTTATTCTGTCCGTCCTCATGGGGCACTGGCCTGTGCGAGGATCTTATCAAACAGAATAGGGGGAGAGTCGATACAGTACAAGGTCAATGGTACTGATAAAGTGCAACGGTCACAGACAGGATTCGAACCTGCGCTATCTCTAACTCAGACTCAAAGTCCAACGACTTAGACCACTCGGCCATCGGCACTCCCACAGTGAAATGAAATATCACTTGTAGGTAATACATTTACGTCCCTTTTAGAAACAAGTTTTTTTATACAGAGAATAAGCATTGGAAACCCTTCAATGCACCCATTATTACTTGACACATATAATATATAATCACTCTATAAAAATGTTCCTATAATATTGGTCGGAAAAATTGGAAAATATGTTTTGTGACAGATAAATGGTAAAGTAATACTGTCATAACTGTCAAATTGTAGTTTGTTATCTCAATGCGTTTTGAAGAGAAACAAATCGTGTAAAATACATTCAAACATGTAGATGATAGATTAAGAAAGTTAACACTATACTTATAAAAACATTTCTTACGTTTTGACAAAAGTAGTGTATGCTTCCGTATAATGTTAACCCTCTGCATCCACTGGAAGATGTGAAGAGTTAGGGTCACTGAACAAAGTAATCACCAACGCGGTTCTAAATTATTAGGAAAATTATCATGCTCTCTTAGATTGTTCGGTAAAACGGTGTTTAAAAGAATAAAAATATTTTCTCGGTAATGTTCATGCACTCCCATGTTGCCTTGTGCAATTTTGCACATGCTTTCAATTTTATGTGTGCTAACATTAGTATCTCATAAAGACTAATGTTACAGTCCACTCATATTTTTCCTTATATCCAGTGTTAATTGTTGGGGTATTACAATTCTAACTACTTACAAGAATTTTAACAAATCTATTTTCAACAAGTTTACGCTTGTAAATTTAAACCACTGTTATTTTGTATAGATTGAACTGTTTGAGGTCGAAATTTTAGCATTTTATTCTAGTAATAGATACTTTTATATCAGATTCTTATCATATTGTAACACGGCACCAAAATTATCAAAGTGTAACTAAAAACTAGGTACAGTTTCCAGTTTAAACCTTTTTGTACGTTTTGTTATCTATGAGAAACCAATGGTGGCACAGATAAATAGGACACTGTACATTTCATGACGTAGTTTTACTTCTACGCGTTTTCATAATTTATAATATCATGTTTAGTTTTTTTTATTTTACAAACAGACTTTATTAGAAGACTAGAACATAGTTGTTTATATTTTGAGATAAAAGTCGCTCAGGAGTTGCTGGGGGAATGGAGGGAATATAGTCTTAAAAAGAGCAAACATATTGATCCACACGTTTTACACATGGATTCAATATATTCCCGTATAAAAGAAAGAAAGAAACGATGTTCAGATGTTAACGAACGGTGCATTGCAATGTGTATGTATTTGCTATTATTGTGTTTAGGATCCAGTTCTGTAATACTATTTATTACAATCTGCCAAGGATAAGACAATCTTTAGACAAGAGTAATTACAATATACAAACACCTAACACTGAGGCGGGCGTGGCGCGTGACTGGTGTGCCTCGTAGCCTTGTCACAATCGGTATGTAGGTAGGCAATTTGGTACGAAAACTGCCTGGAAAAATCTGTGTCCACCGCCAACGATCACGACATAGATTAGGACGGAGAAGACGTCCCTGAGCGAAGAACACCCACCGTCATTGTCCAGCGGATCCTCGCTTTGGTAGACACGCCTGCCGACTGCGACCCACCCACTCCTTAGATGGCTTTTCGTATGGACTTCGCCCTACGCTCCTTCACCTTGTCTTTAAATGTTAATTGTAACTACAGCCACCATTCCTTCACAGTCGGTATTTACTGTGTTCAGACCGTTTAGGAAAAATGCTTTATACGTAACATCTAATGAAGTCATGTATTCCCTTTCACATCGCTTCAAAACATTACTTCACAATTAATTACATCCTTCAAATATTTCGGCTTTGCTTTGAAGAGCCAACTTCAGCCAACTGACGTTCGGTTAAACAGAAACGGGTTGACTGAATAAGCTCTCCATAGCGGGACGGAAATATTTCAAGAATTTAATAGTGTAAACAATGTTTGAAGCAGTATAAAACTGAAAACAGATGTCAGTTATGCCACATCCCGCGTAGCCTTAAAACTAATATGGTCCGTAGTAAAAGGATGTATCTTGTCATGTGCTTTTGTGACAGTAGCTGTTGTAATAATCATGTCTGCGCAGGCGACCTTTTCACAGACATGGTAACTTAAAATTTTGCAATATTTTCTTATAAAAATGGCAACATAATATGGTGCAAAGAAAAGAAAAATCGGAATAGAGACCATGTAAATCAATTCTCAATCACATTTTAAAATTATAAATGTACTCTTAATAAGTATGTTGGTAATGCAATAATGATATATACTGTTTATCCTAATATAATATAATTGGAAAGTTTTAAATTGAAATAAATCTGTAATTAGACAGTGCCATTTCACTATTTATTTGGTTTCCATTTGGCCCATAATGACAAAATAATCATTTACAAGGCTTTCTTAAAATATCTTCTATTAGTAACCTTCCTAGGAACAACAAAATCGTACAGTTTTACAAACAAAGTTTTATTGAAGGCGAGATAGAATGAGTGGGATAAAAATAAATTACACACAGATAACAATGGATACACGGTACCGTAAATGTCATACGTAAGCAAAATTTTATATTTTAATACAAATTCTGCTTTTATTCGGCGCAATACAAGGATTCAAAATATGTATCCATAAAATAGCAGCTATTCTCAGATGCAGGAGAAAATATCCTCTTATTTTGTGTTTCAACTCCGGTCAAATTCCATTTCTTACAAATAAATGTAGCAAATGTTGGCGTTGATAACTTTAATTATATAATATCTGTTTTAACTAACTTTTTTGCTATCTACAGAAAACCTTTTTAAGAAAACATCTGAAATCAATAACAATGCCATACGGACCTAAAAATAGACCAATATTTCAATATGTGTTATACAACACGACTCTTAACAGAATAAAGGAGAATCGTAACTGACCCATGCTTTCAGGAAAAGGATAAGTATAAAGAGCATTGAAATCAACAGAAAAAATCATTATTTTCAGAATTTTGTTTCACAATTATCTAAACGAAAAAAACAAACGGAATTCCGGTTTCACCATCAAATCCAGACGTACAAATCGCTAAAAAAACACGTTACAATGTAAAAACAAAGGAGTAACTTAATACTAAACATTACCAGACTTATCACCTATAAAGGAGTAACTAAGTAACCACAACAAACATTGGAACTTTACAAAGGTGAATGTACATTCCTTCTGCATCACTGTTACAACCCGCGCTGTGTTATTACATCCAATTAAAACTAAATTGTAAACTACTTAGAGGGGTAACTTAGCCATATACAATAAAGATTAGTAATTTATAGAGATAAACTTAAATTCTTCAAGAGCCTTTCTAAACCCCGCTATATAACTTTTACAATCGTTACTAACGTTACTTGTATCTGTAGTATGGAGTAAAGCAACACGTCTAATTTTAGGGGTTATTTCACATAGGACAAGATTTTGAAGAAAGTGAGGGGTATGCACTTAATCGTTAAAGGACCTTTTGCGTTTACTTCCGGAGTGACAGCATATTCAGAATGGAAAAGTTTGGTGGTAGAGACCCCGGTCGAGATCCTATGAGGAGATATAGCAGTCTTTTAGATACCCTTCATTTTTAAAAATTAAATTATCTCAAACAAATGCCGTATGGTCAATTTGATGAGAAATTCGTTTAAACTAAATCTCTGCAGTTTGCTGTTAGTTTGTCCGCTAGACATTTGAGACGGCTGGAGAAATTTTGAACTAAACCTCTGCATGTATCAGTCATCTTACAAGAAGGAGGAGGCTAGCTTTGTTCCGATATTTTCCAGTCAACGCGGAAATGGGAAGGGACTCCTCATATTTAGGCTAGCAACAGCATTTATCACTAAGGTAGTTCCACTCACTCCAAGAGTCATCTACAGACTAGACCTATCGATCAACCCTTGTACCCCAATATCTCGGCATTTGCGGACAGTAATGTGCTGCCTCTTACCACCGATGGGGTTGCTCGTACTGATACATCGGTATTTGCTCTATCCAGTGTAGGTTGAACTGGATGATATAAGACAGCGAGAAGTGAACTACCCTTGGAGATTTTTTATTTATTAGTCGATCTATGGTTTTTCGTGTGTTTTATTAATACTACAGTTAAAATTATATTTTTATTTTGTGATAAAAATTATGTAATTAGTGTGAGACAAGATATGCACAAATTGTTATGATAAGCAAGGTCCATGTACATTTAAGAAAATATATTCACGTACAATTTAAAAACAAATGAGCCTATACTTACTTGGTACATCATCTCGAAAACATCTGTGCACGGAGAAACGGTGTCAACTGCTAACAAGTCGTGGAGAATTTTAGGTAACAAGAATAATTTCAAACTAAGAGTAAAGTACACACATTGGAGTGTTATTAGTGCTAGAGATGGTAACTGATACTCTTTTCTAAATACTCTAAAACCTTTACATCGATTACATCGACATAAATAAATCAACTCAAAAAATGTTCCACCCTACTACGGGGAGCAGCTTCACTGATTTAGGAGAGGTAGCTAAATATACATGTAATATTTTTCACTTTAATTTTTAGTGTATAAGATCAAAACCCTATTACAAATTGTTGTTCACTCTTAGAAAAAGTCTAATACCAATTGAGGTATATTCTCACACACGATACATTTTACACAGATATGCCAGAGGCAACTAAATTTACAAATACTGAGATAAATACATAAAATTACTTTTAATTAAAATGTGTGGTAAGTTGTAACACATCACTATTATTAGTTAAAATTTTTAAATAAACACATTGCAATAAATTATAAAGAGTTTACATTTTCAGACCGCTTAATAAAACGTATTGGATTGGCCGTTATCGGTTTCGGTACCAGATCATCGCAAGTCAAACATCATGGCATCTCCGTAATAACCAGACACAGCTAGCTATATTCTTATTAATATAAAACTTTTATAACTGAACCGGCTTAATAATAACAGTAGAGTTCACTAAGTACACGGTACAATGCAGAGAGTAGGGCCAGAACGGTTTAGGGAACATAATTCAATAGAAATATTTGACATTAAAGTAGAATAAACATCAAACTTTAAGTTTTTATCTGTCGCTTTTGTGAGATTGAATATTGAAGCGTTCTCTGACCCATCGAAATTTAGTAAAAATGTCATGAACACTCTTGTTTTTCTGTGTTTAGTTACGTTCATCTCTGAAGCTGTTGAATGTTTTTCAATGATTTATATTGCCCCTATTAACATGAGCAATAGTTTGAGGGTAGCATATATGTGTATATACCCTAATCATTTATTTATTTTATTTTATTTTACATATCAACGGACATATCTCCATTTTTACAAATATTAGAAAAAAAATTAGATAAGATAATTCTACTCAAGATGCTAAACTAAAGTGATGAAATAGTTAGACCATGTAAACCATTGCTAATCTGAATCCTAGTTATAAATAAAAAATTGTGACTGATAATATTATGAACAAAATTTGCAAGTACACCCTGATCAATGGTGGCAAAAGATTGATTTTTGTGAAACTACTGTTAATTTTTCAAATAATAATATTTTTATATATATATATATATATATATATATATATATATATATATATAAACTGTTATATAAACATTTCTGTGCTTTAATTTTTAGATTAAGAGAGTTAAATTAAATTAAATCGATCATAAGTTTTATGTTTATAAGTTTATTTGTTATTAAGGAAAATAGCTATATAGTGGCCTTATTTAGCATGTGCGGTATATAGTTCACTTACTTCATACTACCTAAATATGGTTAACTTTTATTGTAGCCTAAAGCTTTGGTCCTACAAATACTCAAATATATTACATTCTATTAACATTATTACTTATACATAAATTACATCTTATCATTAATTTTATCTAATTGCAATATTACACTTCTATATTATATAATTTTCACAGTCTAGAGAGTGGTCTTAAAATACTTAATATTTTTATATAACCATACACCACTTTTTAAACCAATGTTTTATATCAAGGATGCGTTAGACCAGTTCATAAAAAGTAAAAAAGGTTTAGTGATTTTATGGCATTTTTTCTTGGCTGATACTAGATTCTACCCTGTTTGTACGATTTACATTCTAGCCTATGGACTCATTATTTCTATGGATTTTTAAATTTATTTTGTGGATTATTTTAGGAATAATGATTAACGTATAAAAATCACCTATTAGTAAATAAGTAAAAAAATTGGTGGTTTTTGTGTATGATAATTTTCAACACAAAAGCCACCAACGTTTCAAATGTCCCCCTCCAACAACCATCCGGAAGTAAACAAAATCGTTCGTTAAGTGGATATTTATTGGTTCAGTAATTCAGTTAGTCGGTCAGTGGCCACAAAGTGTTATAAAATGAGCCAAAGAAATGAATACTGTTAGCTACTTTATGATTGACAAGATGCCCGTGCTAGTGGAGAGGATTGTATTAGAACTGATGATACACGGACTGGGCTCGTGAGCAGCAGGGGAGATGGTATTGGAACTGATAGTACGCGGGTTAATTTTGGAACAGCGCTCTGGCCAGCACAGTGGCCCGTTGCTGATATTAATACCATCACAGTGCGGGCATCCGTGATTTGTATGTGGATGTAGTGTCTAACATTCCAGTGTGCGTGGTGTTGACGGTTCGTGATTGACGTTTGACGGTTGAAGTTGACGTTGACAGTGAGGGCTGAGTGTGAGTGCAGTGATTGTGCAGTGACCGGTAAGGATATTGGTGTCAAAGTCCCCGAGCACACCCATCACTTTCAGGTAGAACGAGTTCTCTCTCTCTCTCTCTCTCTCGCTCTCTCTACCTCTTTCCCATTCTCTGAGAAGCCATTTAGACACATTATAGCGATCTTATAAGCTGTAGATAACTCTTTTTAATTGCGATAAGGACACTGTTTTACCATGTAGTGGTTATTGTTTACACGATGAGGCTTATACTTCAGTGAAAAGGCTTACATCGGTTGGTTTCATCTTCCTGGTAAAACACGAAGATGCTATGATTCACTAACAGTAGTTTATTATATTCATAAAGAAGAATTTTAGAAACTATACTACCGGACACAGTATTGAGTTTCAACAATAGTGTTTTATTATTTATAGGGTCTTGTTGCCATATAGAGCGAGTGTGTGCTGGTGATATTGCGGTAGGGTAGCGAGCGATAGACTGTGCACGTCATATTTCGCAACAAGAACTGTGCTGTAGCCATGGCTGGCAGACATGAGACTCGTGCCGCACAGGGTCACGTCTCGCTCAAACGAGACAACACGTAAACATCTACATTGTATCAGTGACTACCTGTATTTGTATTGGAATATTAACAAACACGTAGCTTCAGATCTATTTAAAAATAGTGTCTAGTTATAAATATAGTATAGTGGTATATATTTATAACGAAAACAATAACAGAGTGCCTGCCCAAATAAACTATAACAAGTATTTGAATATCGCCTGCATCAATACAAACTCAGGCTTAACACATGTCTAATCGAATTTAGCAACCCAGTTCTAGGAAGCGATTTTCAGTTAGGTTACGTATTGCATAGATAGATAGGGTTTGAAATTTGGCTACTCTTCAAATGCAACGTAAGTTAGAATTTTATTCGGATTCCTGCCCAGATCCAAAGTTGAATTAGAATTAATTGAAAATAAATAGGCACCTTATCCAAAATATCAAAATTTTCATTCATGACCTCATCTAAATTTTGTTTAATGAAAATATTACGCCTTTTGATATACTCATAATATCGTATAGTAATTAGGAACAGACAAGCCTGTGGAGGTTTCAATTGAGATTTCACGGTTTCAGATATTGTTCTTTTCACTCAAAAATATAAATGTCAGATTTTAGTTTTGTTTATACTTATTATACCATTAACAGCACTGTTAATTTTCTTAATGGTATAATAAGTACCATTAACAGCAAATAATACAAAAAATTTTCTGTTTAGAAGACTCCTAAATCCAAACCTAACTGATATTACGTTTTAATAAGATAACCCAAATATATCTGACATCTATTTGATTCCTTTATTACATAACCGTAAGCAAAAGGATACAAACGTTTGTAAATTGGTTCCATCTTGGGTCAGAATACTCGTTAACAAATAAAAAAAAACCGCGTTACTCTCGCAAAGTTACAAACGTGTGAAAATGGTGTATGATACACAGATGAGAGAGAGAGAGAGAGTGATAAATTCATCAGAATTTATATTTAGTAATGTCGTCAATTGGATCCTTCAGACGGTGCTAAGAAAAGATGTTGTAAGAGTTGATTTTGTTCACAAATATATTGACTTATACTTGCACATCATATTTCACATTCGCACCGTTAAGAAATTAGCAGAAAAGTACAATTGTTAACCGTCACAAATATTGTGTTTTACAATTCTTTACTTTCTTTGATCAGTACCAAGAACTTAAATTTTATATGATTCCCTGATAGTGTGAACGGAAATAATGCATATTTCATTAATCAAATTGGTTTTCCAACATCGATTGGTATCAGTCAACAATGAATTGTCAATATGTTTGGAATTCGTTTCTTAATACACCCTAAAAATAAACTGTATCTTGCAAAGTGTGCCTAGGAAACAAAAACGAGTATGTTAAGAATTAATCACCTATTCAATAAATAGTATATATATATATATATATATATATATATATATATATATATATATAGGTATAAAAGAAAACAAAACATGTTTCTTCAACTTGAAAAGCTTAATATTTCGTTACTTTTCAGTAACATTATCAAAAGCATGTATACAATAAAAATATAAACAAATATAAATATAACTATATATATAAGCTTGAAACGTAAAAAAACTAATCCTCGACTTTTTGGAAAATGCTCAAATAGTAAAAGTAGTAGCAAGAACAGTAAATATATTTAAATTGTTGATGGTTATTTATCTTATTCTAAATATTGTAAAGAAAATTCCAATTCATCATAGTTATAACTAAAATATTACTCATAACTTCTACACGCTGTATCTATGAGTAATAGTTTGAAACACTTTTATAGTCTTAAATACAGGCGTTTATTTTTTGTTATATTACAGAGATTTTTGTGATAGTTTTGCTATTATAATTTTATGATTAAAATGTTTTGTTGGATGCTAAATTATTCACTACACCATTCTTTCGGGAACAAGTTTTGGAAGACAATATTTTGAATGTACTTATTTTATTTAGTCCACTACCGGATCAAACGATTTTTCTACAATTGAGCGCCTTCATGGCACCAATCGGCAAGATACAGCCACACGTGTAAACTTTTAATTAAGCCGACTAGTGGTAGGCGTCTACGTTTTCCTGCTGGGCATGCCCGCAATGTTTCATTAAATTTACCTAGAATGAATAAAGCAGCGTTTGTTATAAGCAGCGTGTACACAATAACATTATATACGATACTTGCGTACGAGTATCTTATCATATTATGAAGAAAAGTTTATTACAGTTAGGCAATCGTTTTGTAGCCTTAGCCAATACTGACTGTAGAGGCTTTTTGGCTCTGAAGTTGAAATTGTATTCCTATATTCGAAAACCTTCTTAAAAATATTTTTATCATTTTGAATGGGAATTTAACTATTTAATTTTAATTTTATTAATATGTCTCCAAAACGGAAATACAAACGTTAGTTAAAACACACTATGTTCCTCATAGAGTTTTAAGGTAGATGTTTACATGTATTAGTGTAAAACAGTTTGTATAATATTAGTGTTAGGGAAATTTTAGTACTATGTTTAAAATACAGTTATTTAAGGTTTATTCGTGAAAAGATGGAATTTTAGTATTCTCACTCGCCTAAGTATTGTGAACCAAACCATGTTAGAGCCTATATTATTATAAGTAGACCTGTAGCGGAATTAAAATTAACAAATTTTATTTTAAGTACTATCCAAGTAATAGAAAATAGTACTTATCGATATAAAGAACATCGCTTATATATCCACAACAGTATTACGGACAAAATTAACAAAGATGTTTCTTGTTAAAGTCATGTTTCTGTATGTGTAAATTTAATAAACTAATGTTCAAACAACAGAAACAATACTAAAATATGGGTCTGTATCTCCATAATCTAATGTTTCTATATTTAAAGGGCTACAATAACTCAACTTCTTTATAATTTGGGCGTAAGAAATTAATTTATAAGTTGTGATAACCGTAAATGTTTATCAAGGAGGTGTGTTTCATTGAGGAAGTCAGGTAAAACTTAATCGATCATACATTGGGTTTGTGTTGTCACGATATTTCGTACAGAAGATTAAGAAATAATATTATGTGAAACATAGCTTAGTAATGATACACATTTTCATTGCTGTATATCTTAATGAAAGTATATGTTCTTATGTTAAAATAACGCTATTCCTATCGTTTATATAATGCAGGTTCATATTGTGGAACGTTTTACATCCTATTTTAGTGATATTTCCATAATTTTGATTTAAAAATGCCCAGAATTACTAGTTCAAATGCATAAATTCCACATAGTATGACAAAATAGGTTTTCTATTAATCATCTCTTAATAGAAGGAATCGCAAGGTGTGCAGTTGTTTTTTTTGGTTGGGGCTTTTTATCTTGAAGTCACAGCCCTTTCAAAATAACTTTCCTGAAAACAAAGAAAGTAGATAGTTAATTTTATTACTTAACGAGAAGTTATGGGCATTTAAAGTATGAGATCTAGTCCATTTTGTAACCAGAGCTAATTCAAGCAACTAAAAATAAAAAAAATGTGAATCTTTATAGCGTATACATGAGTTATTACTTGAGCGCATGACTTTTTTAAAAGATTTATAACTTAAGAAAATTATAATTATAAAAATGAGAATTACATTTATTTTAATAACGCTTTACATTTTACAGTTTAAAACACTTATTGTAACACGTTTTAAAGGATATTATTAAGAATATTAATTTTTATAAAAAATATATATCATTTTCTACAGTTATGTTTCGTGTACGTACTGTAAACAAATACATAGCCTTATCTCATTATAAATGCTCCTAAATTTTGCTTCAAATGCCTACCACTCTTCGTGGAATGATCAAAACAATTTTTATATGTTTCCTGTTTTCAGAAAAAGTATCTTAAGGGGATGTGATCAAAGTGTGATGCTTATTTAAAAATAAATACTATTACTACCAATGACCGACTGCATCACCTTAGAGGACAGGTTTTCCTAAGGACAAATGTTAAAATTCATCCTTATTAATGAGTCATTGCCTAAAAGGTTCCCATTGACGTGTGGTGTAAAATTTCCTCGTGTATCATAAAAATTGAATTTCTAAGTTTCAATTCCCTTTGGTACCTTTACTTTAGTAACGTATTTAGTATCATCTGTGGTTGAGTTTATACTTCGTTGATGGTCTATAAAACCTTTTTCGAAAGAGAATATCGTAATAGGGTGCGTTATAATAGGATGTAAAGTCCAGTTTGTTAAATAGTTCAAGGTTTTCAATACGAGGGACATAAAAGATAGCGAGCGACCTGCACGTCACAGATAAGTATCAACCAATTAAAGTTATATTACAATGGTTCAGTGTTTTGTTGAGGATCCTCGCCGCTTGCTCTGTAAAGCAGTCCAATATGTTGATTCTAGCAGAAGATATGATCTAATATTACTAGTATTGCATTGAGGTAAATTTAAGCTATTTGATACTAAATAGTTTCCTTCGAGGATAAAGGCGGACCCGATCGCAGTTTTGCATATTGCTAATGAAAACTGTTTAAATGTTGGAACAATGTTCAATTTTAAATATTTATTTTCTTTTATGATAAGGGGAATTTTTTTAAAAGAACTATCTAATGATGACAAAATATTGTATTAGTCTGATAAACAACCTATGTGGAAGGTGGCGACATAGAGGTCACCAAAGGACAACAGAAGTAATATTTAGGCTAGAAAAATGGTTTCCTATTTTTTAAGACGGTTTCTCGAGACACATGTAGAGGCTCAGGTTGCAGAGAAGTGTTATTGACCAGAATGATTATTCGATGTAAGACCTTCGGTGGGTTGTTTGAACGCGTATGGTTCCATTAGCATGGACTCTTCCCTAGTAAGAGAACAGTGTGTTATTAGTGACTTTCTAGGTCTCTCTATACTTCGCCGGTATAACGCGTCGTTGGGGGAATTCTGAGAGTGTTTTAAAACTAACCCAAACACTGTGGAACACTAAAAGTCAATCATAAAGCAGTCAGACGTCACAGAATATATTATCCATGATGTAAACCGTGACCAGATTAAAATTTTACTCTTTATCTCATTTCGAGGGTATTGGTGGGACGAATACAATATCCTATTTTATAATTTTCTCCGATACGTTCAGAAAAAGTTAGATTAACACAGGATATTATGAATGATAAATTGCATATTAAACAGAACGGATACATTAGTCATCCATAAGCAAGTGTAAACAAAACAGAAGAATCGTCCCTGATTAGAAATGAGAAAGGAGATATTTTTGTGTTAATGTTAGCCCGTTTTGTTCCGGGATCATTGGAGTAGGTAGAGAGTGAAACACCCGTTTAAAACACACAATTTGATTAGAGAAAGTTTCATAAAAACAAAACCAAAAACTGACATGCATGGCTCCAAAACTGTACTTACAGTATAACTTACAGTTCTAATAGAGGATGCATACGTGGGACCAAAAACATTAAAAATGAGAATAAAATAATATGGTAAAACACGATAAAAAGGTTAACTGAAACATCAAAAAATGTTCATCGTATGAATTCGAATAAAACTAACAAAATACGTAGGGAATCTCTTTCCTTAAAAAAACTAATCAAAGTTTCGTAAAATTAATTAGTAGACCAACCACTACTACTCCACAGTAAGCAATTACAATTATGCCTCTTTGGTTTCAAAAGGAAACCTAAAGAATCAAACGGAGTCAAAATAAATTAATGGTCAGTTATAGCATGGTTTTAAGAAGTTATCTAGAATGGACTAAAGAAAATTTTAGTCTCGTTCCCTATAATTTACCTCCGTCTGTTTTCTGCCTTAAAGGTTTAACTATTGGTCACATATCAGTTGTTATTGACTGGAATCAGAAATCATAATAAGAAATATGAAACGTTTGTTATCATTCAATATTGTGCAATGCAATAGATAAAAGTCAATAAAAATGGTCCAAGATGATCTATATAAGTATGCAGGAACTAATGAAATTATAATATAAATGTACAAATTGCTAATATCAGTGAGCAGAACGCGTAAGATAGGCTATGCAACCAGTAACATTATGGACTTAGTCAAATCTGAAAAGGTATCACAGATCTCAGACAAAGCTTAAAATATAAATAAATAGATAAATAACACTATCTATAATATTTATCAATAGAAAAATTAATAAATGGTAACAATTATCTAGTACAGAAATAAATACCAATAAATAATGACAAGTAAGATGAAATAAACAAAGTCAAAAAGATATAGACAAGACGGACAAATCACAAACAGATTATTATAATCGTACTTTTGTTAAATATTCTTAGTATTCTTTCACTCTATAAAAGAGATTACACAACTTGCCAATTTTTTCCGATATGTTATCTTGTAAACTGGACTCATCTTCAATGAGAATATTAAATATCTTTAGGCCTATAATTTTTAAACTCGTTTAAATAGCATGCATCCTATAGTATGGTACATGAAACAAGGGGGTATTTCTTGTATTATGTATTTCTTATTATAGTGTGTTCCTTGTGTCTAAATTCGTTCTGTTCTTTTTCACCCACACCAGACACTCAAAAAACAAACAAACAATCGTTCAGATGCTCGGACGCACAAAAGCACGCCTACCGTGAGCTAGAGGCTCCTCTCCAGCCAAATGCTTGGTGACTCTCTTCTGAGCATTAATCACTTTGTCTACGGCTAAGGAGTGCACACAATAACACACCACACATGACTGCACAGAGTAAACCCATAGGCTAATACTATGAGGGGAAAATACATACTGCGAAGGTGTGTCGAAGGAATTTTACTTTTTGGAACTCTCAACAAATAGGATACCTTAGATAACCTTTGACATACTTGTTAAATATGAGTCCCCCAGTAGCGCAACCGGATCTACATAGGAAAATTTACCCCTAAAGACAATACGCTAAGTCGTGTCCCCATTCAGCAATATCGATTGTCCTCAAACCAAACAGCCGCCGCACTCAGTGCACACTCAGACAATCGATTCAGAAATTCAAGATTGTCTGAGATATTAAAAAACATTGTTAGGTTGACATGACATAGCCTATCAATAATTATCATTACAAACAACGACCCAGAACCCATGGAGCACCCCCAACAACTATTTTTAGTTCCTCTGACCTAGCACCATTTACCACAACGATATGCTTTCGTCAGGTCAAGTAACTACTTAGAACCTCCAAAACAACACCATTTATGCCATATGGTTTCAATTTTAGACTTAGATTTTTATGAGAATCACATTCAATGGCCTTGCTTAAGAGAGTGGCCTGATCAAAGCCTTTATTTTCAAAAAGTTCATAAACATACTTAACTAAATCAAAAAGAGCACGAAGTGTGGACTTATCCATGCGGAGACTAAACTTAGAATTGCCAATCAATCAAACTTATCCAAGTAGGCACTCATGTGCACTTTGATCACACTTTCCATGATTTTGCCAACTATTGGTACTAATGGACCCAAGACGCTGCCGAGGATCAGAACTGTTTCATTCTTAAATGTAGGTTCCAACTTTGAGAAGTTTTGAGAATTTGAAAAAACGCCAGCAGTCAGAAGATTATTGATGCAAATGATAAAAGAAAAAAAAGTATCACCTCAATAATCAGCTTAACCAAGTAATTGTTAAGTCCATAAATATTACATTTTCAACATTTCAAACTGTTTCGGGCAACACTAGGCTCCTACTGAAGTTTTCGGTTCATAAAATTGACGCCCAATCCGCAGTTAAAGATGTTCCTTAGGCTCCCCTGAAAGGGGGGATGCACAGATGTAAATGTCACCATAATTGAATTGATGAAGTTGCTGTTTAAATTTTAGTTTCAACCTCAGGCTCAATTTCAGTTTTAGGATTTGCATATTTTTCTAGGATAAACAAAACATACATACATAAAAACAATATATTATGTCCATTTCCCATATTTTATATATACTATCCCGAATTGCTGCCAAAGAGCACTTCAGACTCTTCAGCCCTGAATGTGTGCTGATTCTTCTTTCACAGCTTAGTAACGTGTCGGTTCAAAGTTTGTGCAAAACGAACTGAAAGATTGAATTAAATTCTAAAAATCAAGATCCCTTTTTCTCGAACCCTACTATGTATATGGATATCTCCACCCTAAACAATGTGATTATTAAGAGAGGGTAGATAAGGTAACAACATTTCCAATCCTTCCTTCATGAATGTATCCTCAATAGTACATGAATACACGATACACAACCACTACGATTAGGCTCACTAGTTCAACTTCCATTGGTATGGGCTCAACACGTTTCTCAACACAAAACATTTTGACATCCACAGGTTTAATCGAGTTGGTTACTGTGAGCAGACATATAGGCTTGAATTTTTTATTTAATTTTTAGTTCAGTTTATATTAATTGGCTTTCGTTACAATTTGTTTTATAAATACAGTAGTTTGCATGGAGCTACACACACAACTTCTAATTCCTAACGAATGTTTTTCTCAACGCTTTGATATAATTTGACCATTTTAATGTAGATAGTAGTTATGTGTTAGTTTAGTTATCCATCTGAGGAAGGGATCAGATTGTAGATCTTATATGTTACTGATTCTTTCTAGTAAACTATGGAACATCTCTGAAAAACGTTCTGTTACATTCAATATACATATTTTTAAGATAATTTAAATTATATCAGTATACATAAAATTTTCATGTAATTTGTTATGGATCGATACCACAAAGGAACCCATAATTATAATATAATTTATATGGCAGTATTTATATTATAATACAGTTTCAATACAGTTAGTGAGATTTATACAGTTCAACAATACAGTGCCAAGTTTTCCCCTTCTAATTTGCTTTCCTGCAAAAAACATTTAACCAAAACAAAGGAAGAAGTGCTGATAAATATTTAGAATAGACAGAGATATAACATCTTACTTTGTCAATAGTAATAATCTAAATAAAAATAACAACTTACTTTTTTAATGTGTAGGAAAGCACATGTTTTCTTTGCACAGGAAAAACTGCCAAATCACAGTTATAAAGCACTTATCGCAACAGACAGTAACAACAAGCTAAGCAACTTTTGGTAAAAACTTAAATATCCATCAGTTTACTGTATAAAATAGTCCCTATTAATTTTCAAGAATCTAGAGGACAGTAATAGTAAACCTGAAATTGAACGCGGTAGTCACTTCCTGTTGAGAACTGTTGCTCCCCACCACCACCCAATCAACCCAACACAGCAGCAGCAGACTTATCTACCAGCTGTCAATTACCAATGTAAACAGCAATTACTAGGGCAAAGTCCTGAATAGCCTCTACATGATTATATATTTTATCTGATTGACTCTGACTGACTTTTATCATTATCATTATTGATTCTTATTATTGATGACTATTACTAGGCAAGTACACATTTTTAACTGACCCTGTTGCACTGGTGATGCGGGAATTTTGATGAACGATAATATTTATATATATATATATATATATATATATATATATATATAATATTTATTTATTCAATAAATAAGTATACCTTCTCCAAACTCAAAATGCCCCCAAGGTTTCCTTGTGGCTCCTGTGCAGTTGGGGTCAAATTCTCAGGAATAAAATGCACCGGCCCCTGTAATAGGTGGTACCATGCTGGCTGTCAGAATGTTCCTGATAAAATTCTGAAAAGATGGACAGGTGATGAAATAAACATATGGAAATGTAGTATTTGCAGAACCACCACACCAACTAATTCCAACTCTTCTACAAGCCCAGACATCCTGTACACTTCTCTAAATGAACTAGAAAGCAGCCTGAATGAAAATAATACCCTAAATAATTTAGAAAATAACGATGAGAAGTTGCAAATGGCTGCAAAAATAGGAGCAGCTCTTCTGGAAGAAAATAACATCTTAAAAGAAAAAAACATTAGACTAGATGCTAAACTAGAAATGTTGGAGGAAAAGATTGAAAAAACTGGAAAATGAGGAAAATAAATACCTTAAAAAAATAGAAGATCTACTACAGAATGTTTCCGAGGTACAAGTGCAACTTGAGAAGGAAAAAAAACTTCGCTTAGACACACAAAATATTTTTGAAGAACACGACAGTAAACAGGGACAACTCATCGATGACTATGCAAAAATGATAAACTGCTTGCAGATCACAATTAAAAACCTTGAAAAAGAAATGAGACCTCAAGAAACCCAAAAATCAGAACTGCCTACATACATGAGCAATGAAACCCAAACAGAGGCACTCTCACACTGCACCCCTCGGACCACAACCTGCTCCTCAAACTTACTAGTTGAAATTGGTCAACTGAAGTCAAAACAGGACAGCCTGGAGAGCGCAGTTAAGGATCTGACATCACGGTTTCAGAGTATACGCATGGAAATACCTACTAACTCAGAAAACCAAAGCACAGTTATAACACAGAGTCATAACTCAATCACAAACAATATGCAGGTTAAATCAAACAGAACTTCATCTGGGAGGGGAACCAAAAAACTGTTTCAGCGTCGCACTACAAGTGGCCAAACATCATTGTAGAACCATACAAGGCCTGGGACCTATGACAAGCAATAAGCCAATAAAGACCAACGTCACTGAAGAGGAAGCTGAAGTTGGCAATGAGAACTGTCCTCTAACGGCCTAAACTACAACACTGAGAGACACTGGAGGCACCATGAAGCCTCCAGTTTCTGCTAAACTCCTAGCACCCAATGAAACATACTTGGACTTCTTCAATAAAAATGCAGAACACTACAGGGCAACATCAAGAGCTGCAGCGGAGGCTAAAGAAAATGCAAGAGAAATTTCTAAATCTCAGCCAGCTGATAATGGCTTAGTTACTGACTCGTTACTAGCAGCACCTACGTCAGGACAGAGCCCGCCTTTTTTAGACAGAAGCTTCAAAACAAAAAGCCGCTACAAATCACGGCTTATCCTAAATTCAATGCTGAAGGAGCACATAAAACACTAACAGTATTTCACCAGAATGTGGACAGGATGACAAATAAAGTAGAAAGAATAAACCATGAACTAAGCACCAGGAAACCGGACATTGTCATCCTCACTGAGCACGGGATGAATAAGGACTGTCTAGAAAATGCTCGACTACCGGGGTACTCCCTCGTCAGCAACTTTAGCAGAGTCAGCCACCAAAAAGGAGGAGTTGCCATTTACAAAAGTAACGAACTGGGAAATGATATAACAAGCCTTAATATTGAAAACCGCAGTATTGAACTCACATGCGAGATCACATGCATAAGTCTTAGAGTAACAAAATCTAATTACCTCTATATTCTTGGAATCTATAGGACAAGTAGCCATCTAGACACCACTCTGGAAATCCTAACAGACCTGCTGGATGACCTCCTAACGCAGAACAACCCAATACTGATCATGGGTGACATCAATATTGACTCCATCAAAGAACATACCCAGAAAACCAAATTTAATGAACTCCTCGCCACTTACAATCTGCACAGACTGACACTCCCAGCGACAAGGATTACCCACAACACTGCAACCTCAATTGACTGTGTCTGCACAAACATGGCACAGCATGACATTGACGTGGAGGTTGTCCACACAGGCCTCTCAGACCACACTGGGCAATACTGCAGCATGGCAATACCAACACAGGCAAAAAAGACACTAATCTCAAATCGCAGACACTTCAACAACAGAAATTTTGAGAACCTTAGGCAGCTTCTATCGGCTCAGGACTGGACAAGTGTGACCTCAGCGAGCGGTATGGAGGAAACCTATACCAACTTCTCCATCATTATGACTTCTGCCCTAGATATAACATGTTCATACAAAAGATCTCGGGCAAGGCACAGTACCCAACGAGGAATAGTAAATGACACAGAGGCCCAGACCTTAAAAAAGAACTTCCAAATTGCTTGGTAAAAGTACATTCAAACCAGCAGAGATGAGGACAAAAGGGATGCTGTAAAAATTAAAAAAAATATGACTTGAAGCTCAGAACCCTCCGACACCTGGCTAGTGAAGAACATATACATCAAGCCAATAACAAGAGTAAAGCTCTGTGGGACATTGTTAATGGCGAGAGAAAACCAAAAGGTGAACAGACATCAAACCTGCAATTGCGAATCAGAGGGAGATTAGTAGACGACCCTAAAATAATAGCTGACCACATTAACACCTACTTTGTTAATGTTGCTAATGAGACCCTTAAGCAGAATGACAGTGTAACTCAAATGCCCCTAGACATGAATGACGTCCCAAGCTTACAAACCATGTCATTACATTCAACTACGCTCAAGGAGGTCCAGAAGATCATTGACTCACTAAAACCCAAAACCTCAGCTGGAAATGATGAAGTGTCAGCGAAACTATTAAAATACTGCAAAAATGAACTATCTCCCATTCTTGTTCATATAGTCAACAAATCTTTCGCCCAAGGAATCTTCCCTTCTGGCTTAAAAAATTCCAGAGTATATGCCAAACACAAGCAAGGTGACAAGCTAGAACTTTCAAACTACAGGCCAATCTCACTGCTCTCAACCTTCTCTAAAGTAATTGAGAAGGTTGCCCTCACCAGACTACTGGAACATCTAAAGTGGAATGGACTATTAACAGACAGGCAGCATGGCTTTATCAGTGGCATATCAACAGCGACAGCCCTCATTGATTTAATTGAGCGCACTGTAGACCACCTGGAAGCTGGGGACACTGTTATAAGCCTATTACTGGACTTTAGCAAAGCCTTCGACTGCCTGGACCATGACTTGATAATAAAAAAACTGAATGCCCTTGGAATACATGGAGTGGAGGCTAAATGGTTTAAAAACTACCTCAATGGAAGAAGTCAGCTGGTAGAAGTAGAACACACCCTGAAGAACACTATCACCTCAGTCAGATCAGACCTGCTTCCAATCCAAAGAGGAGTCCCACAGGGCTCAGTGCTTGGCCCCGTGTTGTTTGTCCTATTCACAAATGACTTACCACAGTACCTCCAAGACTATGCGTACAGTGTAATGTATGCTGACGACACAGTGCTGCTAACAGGAAAGAAAAACACAGAAGACCTGGAAATTGACTCATATATTGCACTGAATGTGGCTGCTGAATACTGCATAAAAAATGACCTTGTACTTAATGAGTCTAAGACAAAGCAGATTGTTCTGGGAAGAAACAGAGAGAAAGTCTCGGAACTCCCCAACATCACAGTGACCAGCGAAGTGAAGCATCTGGGGATCATCATAGATGAAAAGCTATCCTGGAATGGACACCTGGATAGGCTTTGTCAAAGACTGAGCTCAGCCATCTTTGTAATAAGGAGGATTAAGACCATCAGCACTCAAGCAGCCAGCAAAATCGCATACTATGCACTGTTTGAGTCACACCTAAGGTACGGCATGGTGGTCTGGGGAGGCTTAACAGCAAGAAATATACAGCGTGTACTGATCCTACAAAAGAAAGCCATAAGAACGATATATGGGCTAGGCACAAGAGACAGCTGTAGACAGGCTTTTAAGGACTTAGGGATCCTCACAGCACCCTCCCTTTATATCCTAGAGACAATACTTCATGCCTCTTCTCGAAACCTTCCAAGACACTATGATAGGCATGCTTACCAAACTAGAAATGCCACAAACTATACATTACCTCTACACAGGTCAGCAGTCTATGAATCAAAGCCTACATACGCTGGAGCAAAATTTTTTAACAACCTCCCAGAAGCACTGAAGAGTATCAGCCGCAATCTGCTTAAGAAGAGACTGACAACCTGGTTGCTGGACCAATCATTCTACAGCCTGGAGGAGTTCCTGAATTGGAGAGAACATTGACCACAACTGCCTAACCTGGAAACTATTATTGACAAATTGTAAAATGCTTATACTGTTTGACACCAATTCAGATCTTGATGATCTTGTATTAAGTTCTATCAATAAATCAATAAATCAATGGCTTCGTTTTTGGTGGTATTATGTAACAAATTATGAAAACATTAAGTTTTTATTGGATCTTACGTACACAATGCAATGAATTACGTACAATGAACATTTAACATTTTGCATGGTTAATAGGACCAACAAGTGTATTTATTACGTTCTTACGTTCCCCAGGACCTAAAAAAACGTTTAAGAGGTTTAATCTTAATTTGTTTACTCTTGCTATTAACCGTTAACTAGTACCAAAATTAAGTTGTTGTTTTCATTAGATATAAAATCATAATTATAAAATCACATGTTTCATTCAATTTATAACTTTGTACGATCGTTAAACAGGAAAACCAATTTTACTATCAAATATATAAAACTTTGCGTGAGTTTTGCAGCTGTAACAAAGCATAGGATGTTAATTTTACTGAAATATGTAGCTAACTTACATTTAATCTAATACATTTTTTGTAAATTTATAATTCAGATAATTTAATGCGCACTGCTTTGAAACTGATTAAAAATAATGTATTTATTGAAGTAAGGTTGCAGCTGTAGATTTATGTTCAGCAAGAGAACATTAAACAATTTGATTACACTCAGATCCGGGCAAAGAATGTGGCAATTTGACAAAGTGTTGTTAGCGGGTTCTTGAATTATGTTTGCAGCATCTCCCGCGCATTTCCATTGTTCAAAAGCTACATCACTGTTACAGAAAACTGTGTTGAATCATGGTTGCACATTGTGTTTTATGATCTACCGGGCATTGTCATTTACACAGCACATTAACACAATAAGAAATAAACTACTTCACTGTTACAGAAAACTGTGTTGAATTATGGTTTCAGTATCTCCCGGGCACTTTCATTGTTCAAAAGTTACTTGATTGTTACAGAGAACTGTGTTGAATTATGGTTGCAGTATCTACCGCGCACTTTCACTGTTGAAAAACTACATCACTGTTACAGAAAACTATGTTGAATCATGGTTGCACATTGTGTTTTTTGATCTACCGGGCATTGTAATTTACACAGCACATTAACACAGTAAGAAATAAATTAGCTACATTTAATATTAATTTATATAGAATTGTATTGAATTAAATAGGGATTTTACAAGTCATCTTACGTTTATTATTATATTTAAAAAAAGGATAAAAACAGTAAAAGTTTGATGATGAATACCGATAAACAAACTTTATCGATAACACGGCTCTCAGATAAAACAACTTTTTGAAACTGAATCAACAAATTCAGAGTTGTAATCTTTACAGTTTTTAATTAATTCTGACATTCTGCTTTTAAGTAAAAGCGTTACACTTAATACATCCAAAAGTTTAGAAATACCCTGATTTACGTGTTTTGTCAATCCGTGTATTTTAACCCTGTCTGATGTAAGCTTATTCAATTTTCTTAATTGCCGTATTTAAAAAAAAAATAGGCAAATGAATAAAAAGAATAGGCGATGATTAATTGTAAATTTTCAAAATGAAGATATAGACATGTGATATATAGCTAATTTTAAATGAACTATTAGGGTTTTGTATATAACTTGTTGAAATAAAATATGACTGACTGTATATTAAGTAAAAGATTTATATGCATATATTCAGCTATTTATGTGGGAAAATTTCAAGTTTTCTCTAATTTATTACTACTAAAGTATCTAAAATAATTAAAATACCTTGTAGAATAAAAATGGTTTTTATTTTTTTTATTATTAACATATTAAATCATTTGTTGTGATTATATAATTATTGTTATATAATATTTGTTATATAATATTATATAACAAGGATTAGGATTGAAACATTCTTTGGGATTAAGAAATATAACCCAGTCAAAACCCGAGTCACCAACAACACATATTAAGGACACGTATCAAGTAGAAAATTTGTAACAAAATCAGTATTTTTATAAGTAAACTACGTATTCTTATTCAGAAACTAAAAGATAAATGAGATTCTTATTATTATTAAACTATCATTGAATATCAAATACACATAATAGTCTGATTACTAAGTTGAAAGGTGTACTTATAGAGGCAACACGTGTACTGTTAATGTCCACTCGGTCATGAGTAAGAGGATGACAGGTTGTCGGTATCTGCGTACTCATGAGTCACAGAGTATTTACACTGCTTTGCAGATGATTCTTGTTCTGTGCCGAGCTGGGCAGATCGCACCTAGTGTTACAGCTGTAAATCTTAGTAGAAGCTGGGTCGCCTCCAAACTTGGTTCCACTCCACACTCACTACTTTGTTCTTGGTACGGTGCCTCCGGTATTTGTTTTGTTTCACTCAAAAACCACGGAGCTCACACTTTAAACGTATGTATTTGGTGGCAAATTTGTGTGCTGGATTTTGTGTGGGAAAGAAACTGTGAAAGTGGATATTGCGATCCCGAGCTTTTGGTTATGATGCACTTTTTACAAGAACATAAAAGTGTTGTACCGAATTCTGAAAGCCTTTCAATAGTTGTTGATAACGATAGTTTTACTGCAGTAACGCAGTCATAAAATCCTACTGCAAAATTAAAAAGAGCTTTGGAACTTAACACAAGAAATTAAAGTTATACTAGTGCAAAACTTCTTTTAGTGAAAAGCAGAAAATCCAGATTAAATAAACAAGTCCACATTTTCATAGGAATGTCTGTAATGTTCTTGCATTTTATTTATACATATACAGCAACACCTTAAAATTTTGCTATCATCTTAGAGGTAATGCTGAGAATATAGAATACAAAGGATATGTACAATCTTTCAAACACGTTTTTGAGTAAGTAAATCGAAAACATTTTCTTTAGAAAACCAAGTTTGTAATTTGTAACAACATTTAGAATTTAAAAACTTTGTACTAAAATAAATATACCTACACTAATAGGTGTTGGTTTAAAAGAATATAATATTTGACCCATTACCTGATTTGTCTTAGCCATTGAGTTTGGAGAAAAGCCGAATTCTTCATCAAGTTTAAATTATTTGAAGTAACTTCTAAACCTTTAAATTCTATAATAATGTAATAAATAGCTGTCTACTTGCTTGTTTACTAAACCATGTTAAAACGCTGACCATTTCAACTGCACATATTCTATTTGAAAAATTGACTTAATATTGGAAGAACTATTCAAAACTGTAATAAATACTATTTTGGAAATACAACTAACAGGGATTATAATGTGCGTTCAAATAAAAAGTTTATAAAATAAATTCTTTGGTCAAACTTTGTTTACACACATTTTCCTGTCGGTACTTGGCCAAACACCTGTAGTACCTAAGCCTTTGAAAGCAGAACTCATTAATCTTAATTTTTATGTCTTCAAAATACTTAAATAATGCATTTTATAACTGAAATTTTTACATAGGTATCTGATTTTCAACATATTCACTTAATTACATATTGGTTACTTACTACATGCTATCATTTGTTGAGTTAAACAACGAATAATAAAAATAAAAAGATCAACATATTGTCACTTCAAGAAAATGACGTAGAAGACCTAATACTAATAAACTGTGAAATAGGAAGTATTCCTGGTTATAAAACTGGTAAAAGATATTTCCTTATTGGGCATTATGAGGCTACATACATTAAACATCTTTAGTTGTTATATACAAAGATTACATGTCATGTCATGTTTTAATTAAAACTTAATACAAAATATAACTATAATTAGAAAATATCATGATTTATTTAAACAAATATTAATCAAATTTTCATGATTGTCTTATTTTGAGCTAAAAGTAACCAGTAAGCTTATTCAAAAACATTAGTTTGTTCGGCCTTTAAATACGAGATTCTTAAAATTATTTTAATACAAATACTCGTACAAAGTGGCAGTTCATTACAAAATTGTATTAAAAAAATGTAAAAGCCCTTTCTTAAATTACCAATTAATGTTATTGTACTCCTGTTGTTTACATACAATCTCCTGTTCCATTTTATGTTCCGATCGAACATTTTAATTATATTTTTGTAACATATAACTACAGAAAATATCTAAACCGTGTTATACTGTCCAGTAAAAGGAATTACAGAACTGTGTGTAAACATCGATTCAAAAATACAAGATTCTGTCATCATTATGTTACTGATTTTTTTTGGTACTGCAAAATAGCTGCCAATCAACATATAGTTGTAAGTAATTAAATATCATTAAAGGACAGGTTATTGGGCTTGGTTATCGTAATAGTTCATATAGCACGAAATTAAATTTAAACATTAATATATTAATATAAAATGTTATATCGAATCCAGTGGTCTAACTAGTAGCAGAATATTTACTAAATCCGTAATAAAGTGTAATATTAAATATCGGCTTCTAAATGTCACTGGCAATATTATTTGATCCATTAAATAATAAAAGTATTTAATATAATTGGTCTATTTTTATCAGGTACAAGAATGTACTTTCTTATAATCCATTACAATATTTTTTATTTGTTTCATCAAACTTATCCAGTGTTTATTAATGTGTGTTTCTAGCACTCACACAGTTGGATAAATAATCCCTAATGCAATAACCTTTCAAATACACTATGGCAAAGTATTCAGCAGCAAAAATACAAAAATAATTATTACAACAACCATATTCACTTTAAACAAACGGTACTCAAATATACTTATTACAGAAAGGAATTATACTCAATTAAAGTCCTTGAAAAAGTCTAGATGCAATAACAATTAATGTATTTTTCAACGCGGAGTAAATAAATACGCGATTTCAACTAAGTTATAATTCAAACAATGCATCCAGACGAGGTA
Source organism: Homalodisca vitripennis (assembly GCF_021130785.1). Taxonomy (NCBI): domain Eukaryota; kingdom Metazoa; phylum Arthropoda; class Insecta; order Hemiptera; family Cicadellidae; genus Homalodisca; species Homalodisca vitripennis. Next base: position 76,211,645 of record NC_060215.1, on the reverse strand, counting down.
TTTTAGTAGTTGATCATATAGACACGTGCTATTGTTAAATTTATCAACAAAGAGAATACTAACAGTTGGGGTAAATAACCAAGGTGTTGTTTATTAAAACGTGGATGATGACATTGAATATATATATATATATATATATATATATATATATATATATATATATATATATATATATATATATATATAATTCTATCGCTTTTTTGTTTCAACGAAATACGCCAATAACACTCTGTGTACTTTTATTTTGCACACTTAACGCTTTTAGATTGTGCGCATTAAACAACATATTTGACTTAAATCTTTTTTAGAATTTGAGGTCCTGGAACATTTCAGTGATCCGAATTATATTAGGGTTGAAGAAGACCTATAACGTTTGCTTCACCATTTGGAAAAATTGAAAAGCTTTACAGCCTGTCGGACCCTTTCATAATGTGTATAGTTTGACTTAGTAAAAATCGGGTTAAAGAAACTATTGACAATCTCTACTTTTATAGTTCGTACTAAATAAAAGCTAAAACCAAATGGTACGGAGTGGGGGATGAGCGACCGGCCGGAAAGATAAAGGAAAGAAGGCCTGTAGGCATGCTGTTGCCATGGTGATTGTACTGGTCTAAAAATAAGGTTCCGCGCAGCTCATTTTGTTGTTTATTTGTGTTAGTTTTATGAATGTGTATGAATGTGGCCTCGTAGAAATCTGTTCAGGGCCGACAGAATAACGAGGACTCGCCCGAAACAAAGCCATCCCGTTACTAAGGCCTGGTCATCAAAAGATTAGGAACATTGATTTACAAAGGCCCTATGTGAAGGAATCTCAACCGCAACCTCAATATATAAGAGCAGGCTGTACTTGCGGCCATCTTGAACCCTGTTAAACCTTATGCACTTCTACGACCTTACTTTAGGCCGTAGAATTGTGAAATATGTCTGCATATTATTATAAAACCCTAGTAATGTTGGACCTTGTCTATATGGACTATGCATACGTAAAATGTAATTGTTACAAACCAATATATAATAATAATAATAATAATACTTTATTTTCCACCATTTACAAACAAATACAAAACAATTTACATTCTTTGGAAATGCACTGACCAAAAACCAGTAGCTGGTCAGCGTAATGAAAACAAAACAATTTACAAATAATAAAATAAAACGAGTCCTTTCCTAATAAAAACACTATTCCAGCCAACAAGCTGCTCTCCATGACGTCTGCATCTGACTAAAACGTCCAGAGGCATATAATGAAAAACAGTACATATATATACACACATACATACAGTATATACAATACAATAGACAAAGTTGCCATTCACTGACCTATATTCACAATAAATCTGAAATATTAATTATAAGTTTGGCTAATACCAATTACAAAGAAAAATAACAAACGGGATCGCGTTTTATAAAAAAAACATTATTTTTAAAAGTATGAAATACTGCATAAATTAAATACACTTGTGTATTTAATGGGTTTATTTTAATGGCCAATGAACATACACCGTTTTAGAATTTTATAATTGTGATAAGTTTGGGTGACATGTTCAGCGTCATATCTAGCAACACAAATGTCGCACACAATTATTGGGCTATAGGTTAATTGCTGTATTGCATGAGCTATAACAATTGTTTTCCTATTTTTATATCGAATCAAAAAATAACGATAAAACATTACGATCCACAGATGCTACCTGTATGTATGTTGGTTATTTTTTTAAGAAGTCTGATTCCAAGCTGAATTATACGTGCTTACTTTTATATTGCCTTTCACGAGGCACTTTTAAGTATTTAAACCACAATGTATTTAACATTAACAATTTAAAAATATAACTTTATTTAACTAATCAAAAATCAAATGACTTATTAATTGTTGAAATCTCGTAACAGACTTTTATAACTCTCATAAAAACTGAATTGTTGCGAGTTTAGTCGGAACGTGTCTCAAGATTCTTCACAATACATAACAGTTACATAATGGAACAGTGTTAATAAATTAACACATGTAATGTCATTTGTAAACTGTTATATGTTCCATTATTGAACATCTTGAGAAATTTGAGATTGGGCAAGCACGGTTGGACTAAACTTGAAATAAGGCAGTTAAAGTTATCAGATTTCAACAATTAAAGTGTAATTATATCGGTAATTTTATTCTAAGATTTTACTTTTTCAATATAGTTTTTTTACTGCCTACACAGTAGGACATCTGGAATAGTAGTATTATGCGTTCTCCGCAGTCAATGTGTTTAACAGTTTTGAAATTTAGTTTGTAAATACGACCAACCATTTTTATTGGCATTTATTCTCCCAACATAAAAATATTTTCTAGGGTTTGGCTAAAACTCGTTTGTTACGTTTGAAAATATGAAAAGATATAGACCATTTACCTTTCGAATTTTCTCGGTCCATGGATAAATAAAATCCTAAATTTTGCAATAAACGTTTTGAAACATTGTGTAAATAATTAAAAATTTCACATATTTTGCATATCTATCCAAGCACTCTAAATTTTATTGAAATGTTCCCAGTATTGTTATGAAGAGCGGCCGTCGTATTGTGTTCTGACGGCCTTATTGATTTCAGCTCCATAAGAACAATGTTCAACCTCGTGCACTTTTGCGACCTCAGTTACAATTTAAATAATTGAAAAGTGTACAAAGTAGAAACTGACAGTGAAGACGTTTGGACGGATATTAATTATATCTTTATAGTGAGCCAATTCCAATAACGCAGCATTCAACAATAAGGGCCTAAAACTGCATGATGTTAAGCATTGTTCTTACGGAAAAAACTCAAGGTCATTGCACTACAACCAGCTCTTATGAAATTATAAAATGTAATAATATACCTCTCACTCGGCCTAGGGCTAAGAGTGTAGGGCGTTTTAAAATTAGCTTCTGATATATATTTTACTTTTTTGCGAACTGTACTGTAGGACACTAACTTAATGGTGATCCGCAGAAACGTTACTGTTAATATTCTGTTAAGGCACTGTGTATTTCTTGCAGTAAATTGATTATTATAAACAAGATTTAAAGCGCATAACAAATGTAAAAACCTAATCTCCTAACCTAAGACCTAATGTAAAAAATTTATATCTCCTAAGCCCTGTAGTCTTTTTAAATAACGTATTAACTTTTAAAATATAAATTAAATTTTTTCAAAGCAGATATCGATATTCCTAGTAGACTACTGTTAAAAATGTAAAATAAATACTAAATAATCAGATACTGTTATACAGCTGGTACTAATCTTTATTGGACACATGTAAATAAGCGCACACAGTACGGTTTATTAATAATATTTTGCAATGCCAGTTGGGTGGTTCATGTATTCCAGAACCCAATTTTACTTTATTTCTTCTTACTATATCCACAACAAGTATCTATATATGCATTATAATATGTTATTCTTAAGGCAATGGATATTATGTTTTACTACTTGACTTACCATCATTGTTATCCTTCGTAACATAATTGGTCTAATGATAGTTAGCCTCCATATCTTTGACTAAGCAACGCTAACTTTACATTCACATACGTGTATTACATAGACTGCTCTATATATTTACTAATTTTTAATGTTAAAAATTTTGTTTTTCGTTTAAGTCATGATCCAGCATAAAAAATGTAATACTTGCGTTATTATTAATTACACCATATAATAAAGTATGATCTCAGATCAGAAAATCGTCTACGTAAAATTGTAGTCGAAAAATGCGTGATAGAGTTAGGAGGATAGATGTAAAATTTGCTTACTATTAATTGTTACTATTTGGGTAAACTACTAAACGAACTGATTTCGATTGGCGTTCCTTATAATGGACATTTTCCAACATATACCATTAGCTTTGTTTTTAAAATAACGAAAATCCTAAAAATTAAGGCATAGAGAGTAGAGTAGAACCTTTAATAGGATAATTAATTTTAAAAACCACTCACATTCCTTAAATGTCTGACAACACTAACAGCTGACGTAGTTATTGATATTTTGTAATCTAATTATCAATTGTCCTGTCTATTTGAATATCTTACTCAACACAAACTCGAAAGATGTTGAACAATACTGAGTTTTTAAGAAATTATAAGAACATTGTAAGCTGCTTCAACACATAATGGCAATACTTTATTGAATCACAAAAACTGCTTATTATGTACTAATATGGTTTAACAATAGCTTAATTAATTATTGTTATAAGATAGTAATTTGTAGTTAGAAACCTAGTAAAAATTGATAAATCCCTACCAACAATTATTTAAAAAACAATTAAACAATACCATAATAATACAAATATTTAAATTTAATCTCAGTGCTTTGCAAAAAGTGTTGAATTTGAATAAACTAAACTTATGCTTTAGAAGTGACATCAGTAACTCGGAGTGATCTGTGACTTCTAAAAACACAGCATAGGAAAAGTATCTTTCTCACTCCATGCAGAGCGTCAACTTAATTAAGGCTTGGTAATCCACCAGATTATTCTATTCAGTGATGATAAGCACCTCTGCCCGCTTGTCTGTAAAGAGTCAAGAGCACTGTGGAGGATAAGAGGCTTCTTTTCATGTATTAGTCCTGTCTATTTGAATATCTTACTCAACACAAACTCGAAAGATGTTTCCATAAATTTTATTTTCACACGGAAAATATTAAAATATTAATTTATGATAATATATTCAGTGGGAAGCTGAGAGCTTACTGGGCTTAATAATCTCCCATTTCGTGAAAATTTAATTTCTGTTGCTATTCATTTAATTAACGGTGGTTTTATGCTTCCCGTCGATTTGTAGAAATTTTCAAAAATATAAGAAACACTTATTATGTTACGACGAGTTTTTTTGTTTTCTTTAATGATTTTTTGCTTAATTTTGTGATGCGAAACCTTTTTATAACTTACAAAGCTAATTATAGTCCAATTTTTTGGGGAATCGTGTATTCAATATCCTATTAAATCAGTTTCCGCTGTAGTCCGTGCGTTAGCAGAAAAAACTCTTTTAGCTCTTTATTAAAAAATATAATGTAATATTTTTGTCTTTTATATTGTTTCATAAGTTTACAAAATTTGAATTCTTTAATTTGTTGAATTCGATTACAATCATATTCACGTGACTCTACTGTGTGTTACACATGTTGTTATAAACTAATAAAGTATAAATACTTATACATTTTAAAGAAGGGCCACCATAACAGCATATTTTTAAAGTTGACAGTGATCCAATGTTTTTAACATCTTTCTTAAAAAATATCAACTTGTCCATAGCATAACATTTGGAGCGTATTGGAGATTGTCAATAAATATGAGAACCACTGTCTACGCCACTGGATGTTTTCTTTGATATTGGTTTTCGATTTTAATATACCGGCTAGCATTTCAAAGAAATCCGATATCATATATTTTGTCCTGTCTGGCATACATTCCAAACACATAATTATGGTAGGGACTGCCCATAGAAGAACAAAATGCTAAGAAATATACACTTTTGTATCTTAATAAGTAATTAAGATAAAGTAACTCTTAATACTTGCCTATGTATGAACAGAAATGGTTCATACAGTTTCTCAATACTAAAAAAACTTAGACAAAAATACAGTTTCAATTTCTCTTGATACGAAAAAACTGTGAACATATTTACTGCATAAAATATTAAATAATTCTGTATGTCAAAGTGGACCCACTGAAGCCCTTGTAATTGATTTAAATTGTAATTTTGTTTAGTATTAAGGAAACATCACAATTTATTTAAACTTATCTCCTTATCAAACAAATAATATACAATTGCTTGGTATGAATATTTAAAATACCAAAAGTGAAAGTTCTCAGTTCAAAATAACACACGCAAGGAAACTTGTTTAGTTAGCATTAGTAACTAACGCATATGAACAATTCCATAAGAGCTATATTCATGTGTTGATCAACCTAAGTAAACGAGAAATCTAACATTTCGAAATAAAGAAACAAACTAAAAATGAATGGAGACAGAATATCTTCAAAATAGAACGCTATTAATAATTAAAATTAGTAGTAGTTTATCAAGTTTGACGTTTGTTTTGTTTCTATCTATCAATTATTATTTAGTTTTAATTTGGCTGAGGTTAAATGCAAAGTTGATATTCATGTTATTGCAAAAAAGTATTTCATGTTATTTAGAGGAACTTTCAAAAATTATGCTTCTTAAGTTTTGTTAGTAGTTATTACAAAGTTAATTGTGATACAAAATAGCTTTCTTCGCATGTGAATGGAAATCACTTACTTCTATAAAGTTTTCGTTGGAACTGTAAGGTGTACGTTCATCTATTCTGTTTAACTCTAATTTTTCAATACTGTACTTCGATATTACCTCTTTTCCTTAACTTAATATAAATATCTTAAAATTGATATTTTTAATACATACATAAATGCATGTTTTTATTAATAAAATTAAGAAACCAATTGTTTAAATATACTTTTCTCTTTTATAAAGTGTGTAAGAAAAGTCTTCGATGAAGTATCGTTATCAGTTTTAGGATTAGATGATTCTAAAAGCTTTTTACGATATCTTTTTCGCAGAGAAAACAAAACAGAAGGAACGTGAATTTAATTTCACGACGCAAAATATAGCAATTTTAAGCTATAATTGTACCACTTTGAAACCAGGTGCTCGGAAAAACGGCTCAATGAAATATGCACAAATTTTATATCAAACCATGTCATTTTGTTAAAGTACGATCCGTTTAAAAGCATGCTATCTTTAAAGACACATTCCGTTTTAAGTATAATATCCTTATTTTCCGTCTTTTTTCCTTATTTCATACATAGTTTAGTCTTCCATAAGGGAACGTAACACGATTTTATAAATCATTTTGGAATTAAAATCAGCTGTTTGAACATAGGACTGCCAATACAAATAACGGGATCACATTGATGTGTTTTAAATGTTTGTGCAGAGTTGATTATTTAGAGAAATAATTATTTAAAGAGGGAAAATTAACTGATAGCTTCGAGGGAAACGATGACGTTCCCAGATATCAGCTATATTGGAAAGTAACCTATTGCCATACATAGTGATTAAAATAATTTTCCCACTTTCCCTTATTTCAGGGAAGAAATATAAATACATAGTGAGTATAGAATAAAAAATATACTGACCTAAAACCGACAGCATCACCTTAAATGTGAAATTCGTAGCTTCTGTTGATAGTTTATTTATTGATCGAAAAACGATAGAGATGTTTCTAAAGAAGGACTCATGGTTATAGTAATACATAAACGGATAACATATGGAATGATAACCTGAATTGACCATATTATGGTCTGAATTAAAGATGTCAGTTTTGTTCAATAAGAAATCATTATGACCTTATAACATTAAAGGTTTTGAAGATTCCAGACTCCTATATAGTATATTATACTCGTAACATCAACATTAGGACTACATGTACTATGTACATTTTACATAGATGTGAGTATGAAAAGTATGGTAAATGACAGTTTTAGCTGAACGAACGAATGCTGAAAATGTAATGAAAATTTCGATATTTGTTCTTGTGTACGTATAATTGATAAGGAAACTCCGTGAAATATCTGCCTTTTCCTCAATTATTTGGGAGGATTGGTGACTTCATTATCTATAGGTACATCATACTTTGAAATGATACAGATACTTAAAGTTCTGTCGTCAATCAAATTATAATACTTATTGGAGTACTACTTGCGTATTGTTCCAAAGGTATTGAAGGAAAACTTCACATTTTGACATATTGTAGTTGATTTTGGTTTATTGGGTGGGAATTGAAAATAAAAATAAAAATTATAACTATACAATAATGAACAAACGGGTATTGTGTGTAGTGATAATATAAGTGGGTGAGGATAAAAATAAAAAAAAGAAGAAAATACACATTTTTCGTTGTCTATTTTATTATAATTATTTATATTCCGTGTGTTAATTGTACGTATTTATACATTTTCTAAATTATAGGTAGTCTTATAAGTCTTAATGTGTGCATAGTGGTTTTTTTTATCTAGTTGTAATTACTGCATTTAAATATAGTTTACCTAATACAACATGCTAAATAGTTATATCCCAGCAAAAAAGTCAGGGATTTCTTTATCTGAAGTAGTACAGAAATTAAACAATAACCTAATGGAATGCCACTCAAAAATAAAATATTTAAAAATATTAATTTTAACATTTAAAACATGTTATTTTAAATTTTTTTATGTTAATGCTGTTTGTTGTTTTGTTTTTGTGTTGTGTTAATTTTAATATTATGTTAAAATATTTATTAAGTGATACCTGACGAACTGCATGAGGTCCAGACTGAAGAACATGAACCCAAGCGAAGTCACTGCACAGGGTCCAAAAGCTCAAACACGTTACACCCGAAATAACGCAGGCGAACCAATAACAATTAGCAAGTGACAATTAATTACTAACGCTTCGATTAGCTGGACAGTTTTAATGGCCAGACTACGGAACTTGGAGCAAGACGGTTATATAATATTCCTAATCTGATGTCTGTGGGGGATAAAACTAGTACCAGGCAGTTGGTCTAATCGTTATCTAAGTGCCTACCCTATTATCATAACCCCAACTATTGTTTTACGGAGGTATAAAAGTACCCTTTAATTTTAGAATTGCTTGTAAAATATCGCATTCATTACAGAGAACGTCTGTGAAATATTCGGTTATAAAACCATCACATACCTTGTTATATAAAAATATTTTAGCTGTATATTATGACATTTTTTCGATTAAAATATAACACACAAAAATAGATTATAGTAAACGTATGCATACTCGAATAATGTATACCTCTTTCTTGGTTTTTAAACGTTTCCAGCATTTTTCAGTGACACATTAAGAATCATTTAGTACACTCGCGTAATGTATGAATACACATATTTCATCTATTTTTAGTATCTGTGTAAAAATGCATCATTTGTAAAATGGCTGCTCAAGTTATCTAATTTTTCTATATATAACTGAGCCGAAGATATATATAAAGACGACTAAACACATAAACCATTCGTTCAAATTATGAAGCATAAATAGTTTGCGTCAAAACTATTATACTTGGTTTGTAAATATAAAGCCAAAGTTAAGCTGGAAAACTAAGTACTAAGGAAATAACAATTAAATTTTAGAATACTGGCCCAATTTAATTTTTAAAATATTTTGAAGAAGTGTCTATCGACCCTTGACTCTCCAACACTGAAATTTTCCAGATAGAAATGTTGAAATCTGAGGAGCCGAAGAAAGACTGGCTTGACTTTTATGTGTAATAAAATAAACGGGGTTTTAAATGGCCTGACATAACCTAGCGAAAAGTTACCGCACAGGCACGGGCGGATGCCATTTGACAGTTTGACCCCAAAATCAATACAGTTCATAATTGGAACAAGAGAAAGCTGTGCAAGTTTCTAGTCTCTAGTTCCTAGGTTTAAAGTCTCTAGGCTCTTTCTATCAAATAATTTTAGTTACGATACTTCTCACATAAAGTAGCTATCGTGGAAAGTTTTGATTCATGTGAATGTTGAGTTAAGGTCCAATTCAACTTCCTCTTAGTGCAACGTCTGCGATCTGACGTTACAGACTTGTCTCCTAAAATATGGAGTCATGTACATGTGAAGAGATCCAGACAAAGGTCAGCGACTAAGAAGCTCAAAATGAACCCGTTACATTCGACACCAGAGACACCTAAACCACAAGATGTATTGGGATACAGGTGAAGAGGTATTCTTATCGTCTCATCAGATCCCAGACGCTGCACTAAGAGGAAGGTGAATTGGATCTTAACTTAACATTTGCATAGGATTTTGTTCTTAAAATCAACTTAACATCAATACTTTTGAGATTTTATAATACGTTAATAAGTAAGTGTGACCGTGGTTTTTCATGAATTTCCCTGGGTTTCTTATACAACTATGGCAAACAACAATGCTTTATATAACATTTATATGTTAAGATTTCTTAATGGGACGAAATTAGTCATCAAGAATGTGCGGATATCCGTGGTAAAATTTCGACATCCTTTCTTAGCGAACTTTAATCCTAAGGTAACCGCATTCCGTATATAAAGCCTTAGCAAGTAATATTTACGATGATATTATTATATATTCTCGCTATTGATAGTGGAAATAAGCAACGTATAAGCGTGACAGTATCTAAAGAATTCTTATAAGCAAGCCTCGTACTTTCAGAACAGTATAAGGATGCGACCTGTGGTCAGAATCTCTAACCTCAATAAAGAAATTGTCTTGGAGCTACTACTACAAGGTTATTAAACTAATAAACTAGCAGTAATTAAAAATGAAAATAACTTAAATGGGCATCAGACAGTCACTTCTGTAGAACATAGACAAAGTGTGAAACTTTTCAATTTTCACGTATTAGAGGAGTAAATTTTAAATCGTTGGAAGCCAAAACTTATACTCCTCTGCCTTATTATACAGGGTTAATAAAAAGTCTGGAGACCCCCGACTAATATTGTAACGGCTCACACGAGAAAAACTAAACTCGCCACACATTTATGTTATATTATGAGGTAATATAACATTAATGTGTGGCGAGTTTAGTTTTTCTCGTGTGAGCCGTTGCAATATTAGTCGGGGGGTCTCCAGACTTTTTATTAACCCTGTATATCTAAAGCGTGACAGGAACCGCCATATAAAATTTAAAATTCTAATATCTCGTGGCTTTTAATACAATTCCTTTGAAATTTAAACGAAGTGTTCAATAGATACAATAAAACTCAATTTTGTAGTTACGATAATTTAAATTAGATTATTAACTATAAAATGTTAGGCAACAGGTTGAGTTAACTCAAGATTCTCCAATAATTGTTAATAAAAATGCAAATAGGGTTTTTTTTGGTGATCTTTGATGCAGTTTTCCGTGGGGGAGTGGACATAAAGTGGAGAACTTTTAACTTTTATGTTTAAGTAGAACATTACTTAAACTAATAAAAAAATATTAAAAAGCCATCTTGTTTTATTTACAGTCCATGTGAGAAGTATGCTGTTGAAACCGACTATAGTGAGTCAAAGTTTGGTATGAAATGCATTTCTTAACACCCAGTGGTCAGGGTGTGTTATTTAGATATTATATATATATATAGATTAAAGCTCAAATCAGATTATCTTATAATTAACATTCATTAAAAATAACGTTCTCCTTAAAATACTTAGTATTGCATTGTCAATTTGCACATGTACAACATACCTACATATATTCATTAAAAAGTTCATATAATGTAAATTTGGAAACCATAAATACTGGACAGTTTTTATTAAAAAAACTATGCTTATGCAGTAAACGTCTCTAAAGCAGTAGTGAAATCTTTACAAAATAGGTTCACTTTGCAGTTTCTATACTATTTCCCAGGAATAAATAACTAAATAGTATCACTTGAGTATCAAATAAAAAAACGCCTCTTACAACTATAGTGATTACTTAGAATGTCACCAAATAAAATAAAATACCCCCCATTTTGCAGTGCTCGTACGTTGAATTAGAATAACAGGATGCCTGCCAACTGGAGACTATAAAATACACTCGTCTATGTGTATAGCATTTACTTAGGGGAAAGTTGTGTTGTGGTATAGGACTGTGAAAGAGATTCACGGGCTATGAACACAAACGATAGTTTTCACAGCGAATTCTTCCTATTAGGTAATACTTAGAAACCAATTCTTGATATAAATACTTTGGAATTTATTAGCAATAAAACAACGCGTCAAATAAATGAGATACGACTCATTCTTAAAAAGTCTATCTGTGTCAGGATCATACTTCTACAAAACAAGTGTATGTGCGCGCGCGCGCGCGCGTGTGTGTGTGTGTGTGTGTGTGATGTCAGTCATTTTCACAGTCTGCCGAATTCACTAATTAGTTATATTAAATGTTAAGTTTTATTCTACCTGTGCCTCTAAGTCTTATTACTTATAATTAACTCTTAAGGTAATTTCTGAGAATTGTAGTATTCGTTTAAACCCTATGATTACTGGTAATAAATCTTTATTCGTCGTATATATAATAAAAAACAATTAGATATTTACAGTTACTGTAAGAATTTATGTAATAAAGACAACTCATTACTAATAACCCATTTACTATGAAACGACATTTTCTACCAAAGTTCTATGTAATAATCAACCAGCAAAACATATACAAAATGATAGAATTAAAACTAATTGAAAAAACACATACGTTGCCATAAAAAAGGAAATACGACATTTGTTTACGTACATTTTTGGGTTACTATCTTAGTTTGGCGGTTATACATTTTTTCTGACTATATTATTTATGAACAGTTATACAAGACAACAATTTTACGCAGTTTCATCAATCAAGTTACGTAAAGAAATTGATCTCATTTGCAAAGGCTGCACATTGCAAAAATAAATCAATAATGAATACGCTTGTTTAATGTATATATGTTTGTGCGTATATTACTGATAACTATATAGTTCGAGTATCTGCATATACTGCATATTACTGGCTTGTAAAATATATATTTCACATTTATTATTTTCAGCACCTACTTAGTAACTGGTAGTGCATTAAAATGATTGGATAACTATATAGTTTGAGTATCTGCATATACCACATATTACTGGCTTGTAAAATATATATTTCAAATTTATTCTTTTCAGCACCTACTTAGTAACTGGTAGTACATTAAAATGATTGGAATTTAAGGTTCTGTATCGTTAAATGATTAAAAACGTTGTTCCTTTGAGTTGAGAATTGTTTTCATAATTATTTTGCGTTTAGTACTCTTGTGTATGTAGGATTTTGATAATTTGATCCTTACATATTTGTTAGTAAACAATAACTATTTTCATGCAGTAAAGTAGGCACAAACTAATAGAGTAATGGCATGATAACGAGATAAACTGTACAGTCTACGCCTTCCATCCTACATCTCATATAACGGCGCCATCTCGTCTTGAAATGTCTCATTCCTGCATACAAACAACCCATCACGAGCTGTTCATTGTAGCTTTCAACACCGTAACGTTTATCCTATCGTATTAGGAATGAATATAATGGGGAATAATGTAGGTAGAATATGGGATAGTAGCCTACAATGTGCAATTTTGTCGTATCATAAAGTGCGTACGTGACCCCAAATTTGGAGGGATATTTAATATATCAATATTAAGTGCTTGTGATGAAACTGAATATGGTGTGTATTGTAAAGATTAGGGCATTTATGTTTACAACCTTTTCTATATTGTAATAAGGAGTATCTGATTAAAATTCTGAGCAACAAATTGGTCTGCCTGGTAGGACGTCCGTATAGGTAAATTAACTTCATACTATCAATATTTTTATTTTATATTAATATTATTACTTCATACTAAATACAAAAAATTTGAACCTTTAAGATAGTAAATGTAGTACTCCAAAGTAAAATGTAGGAGTAAGGTTCTTTATTTATTATAAGGTAAGGTAACGTGACAACGATGCAAGATTTGGGCATTTTCATTCATCCTTAACCCCTTTCAGAGCACGTATATTTTGAATAATCAACTCTCACAGAAGTAATATTTCAAATTAACGATATTTCAACATTATTTTGACATTTTCCACTGGCAGCAACATGCAGGTCAAAGATATAATTTTTAGTTGATTGTGCTAAATGATGTGCAAACAAATCCTTCTTGTACGAGTATCATTTCAGTATCAGGCTTCGGTACCCATTGCCCTTACAACAAAGAATAAATATTTGTATTGCCATTGATTATACAAAGGTGAAGTTGGCAAAGTAATAATACAAAGAGTGCCGATATCCGAGAGTTCAAAGACGTTGGATTTTAGGTTAAAATTAGAGATACGTTTGTTGAAATCTTGTATTTTACAATCGAACTTATACTGTATCGACTCCCCCCCCCCTTATTCTGTTTTATAAGATCCTGGCACCAGGCAGTGGCTCATGAGGACGGGCAGAATAAGGCATAAAAGAGGATCGGACTCTCCTTAAAAAAAATTTATATGGTTGTGTCATTAAATAATTACAAGTATTTCAGCTTGCGAATGATTATACTCTCCTCACAGTTTTACAAAAACAAGACGCAGGACTCTTTGATAAATTGAATAGAAACCGACACCTAAAGAGTTTCATCCATTGAGTTAAAAGAAATATACAACTATAGTAGATTTAAAACTGTTAGGCCTCGTAAATCGAGCACTCCGGGAGTTTAATTATGTCACCGCAGGAACACCGGGACTTCGATTGATGGTCAGTCAGAGGTCAATTATTGATTTGTAAACAAACATTCCAGGGTCTAATTGTTTCACCGTTGTATCACATCATTGTTAGCGGAATTTCTTGAAAGAACCTCTTCTATTAACCCTCTATCTCACCCGTTACAATTTCCTGCTCTATGTATTATATTAACCGTTAGAAGACTATTTGCATAATCATTTTTAAATGTTCACGACAGGAAAGTATCTAATGTTGGCTTTCATATCAATCTCGTTTAAGAGCTGACTGCGGTGAAACGACGTTGAGTCTAGCCCAAAATAACAATGTTAAACCTCTAACACTTTGAAGGCCTTGTTATTAAATGTAGACTCATGGCAGATGTTTTATTTAAAGAGATAATGCGAGTTATAACTTTTTAAAGTTTCTTCATCGTATCGTTTACAGAATAATAGGTAACAAAAGTTGAAAAAAGCTGAAAAGTGATTAAATTCGCCTTAATAATACCTTTAAAACGAGACATATTTAATAAATATACGGCCAATAATATATTGGCCGTATACGGGGCGTCAAAGCATTTTAGAGGGCTAAAATCAAGATTACCGCAATTACAACTGGCGCTCAACTTGAGCATCCATATAACAGCCATCTACGTATTTTATAAGTACTCGCAAATCTAATAAACTTTTAGAAGCGATAAAGAGATCATATTGGCATCAATGGAGTTGGTTTCGCATGTATCACATGGGTTGTTTATCAGGATAAGGAGTAGCGGTAGATATAGTATCAGGTGTGGTTGTACGCCTGGAACAGTACTCTAAGTAAATCAGATTTTGAGGATGCATTGAGACCAAAAGAGTACTGATATCGGCATTGAATGACTTTTATCCAGATCACTGAGGCGACGGTAATGGGATGGAACTTGTCAATGAAAGCAAGATTTGACCTTCTAAATACAAAAGACAAAATAAAAAGTTCCCATGGTTCCGATTTTGTGTAATACTAGGACTCACTTAAATCTTAGCCAGTAAGAAGTCTACACCTGAAAAGTTATGTCCGCCTTAAAATATGGACTTAAGTATGAGTGGGTCTCATTTAGATAATATTATATGATATTATGTAACTCAATACAAATCATTCATTTACGAATACATACAGTAAAACTACATATCCTTCTTCAACCTTTTTTCTGTGCGCTTGATTAGAGTATGGCCCCAAAACATCTAGTATCTTGTAGTATACTACAGCAATGACCTAACTTTGAATGTCTAGAATTCGTCATGGAATCATCAAAATGTTTTTTCCCGTGTTCTGGGAATTTTTCGTAATGGCTGTAAACAATGTTTCTATAGATCAACTCAACCGACGTCTATATGATGGTACGTAAAAGAAAGAGGGAAAGGTAAAATATTCAGATTCTTCCAGTTTGAAAACAAACCCTGACCCTGAGCTTATAGCTTAAGGGGACTCTATATTATAAAAAATAAATACCTTATGGAAAATAACCCATAAAAAAACCTGATCACGCCACGTTAAACGATGGGAGTCACAGAGGTTACTTGACCTAACCTTTTTTTCACATACATGTATATTAAAAAATGTAAGAATATCCTTTTAAGGAATGACACCATCATTTGCCTAAGTTTTCGTTCTATCTCTATAAAAACATCGATGATGTCAAATGGATTTAAACAAACCTTACAACACACACATTTCCATTTTATCGGCAGTTGGAGCTATCCATTGTTAGTTTGCATACATATTTTTGTTTCAGCTTATAGGTTATTATTTACTAGAACTAATAACCTATAAACTGTGATGGAGGAAAGTGTGACAGGCTGGGTTTAGCGTATTTACTATCCAGCTCAGAGTGTCCCAGAGTGTTTTCAGTCAAAGTCCGAGGTTACATGGTATATGATCTTAAAAATTTCAAAATATGATAATATGCACAAGCCAAAAACGAGGGAACGTTATGAGACAAATTGCTATGGATTTGTTGATATCGTGGCTAAACGCGATAAAACTCTTTCTGCTGCGATAATGACAGAACACTGGATTTCATTTGCTGCATGACGCACAAAGCCCTTTCCCCACATATTATGTAGTATGTTATTTTGTTAGATCCAATGACATGTGAGAAGAATTTAGCCTACTAGGTTTCTCGATTGTCTGCTCCTGGACTGAAGAACGTTATTCCTCGGCAGTACCAACATCTGAAGTTGTGGAGCATTATTACCATGACCAAAAACTAAAACTTTGTTAAAGAAGCTTAGCTTCTATCAATTAAATTAACATAAGTGATTGTCGTGCATCTAATTGTTCTAGCATCAGTGCCTTTAGAAGACGAACGTAACCGATTTGCTGTAGCATTGGTCTGACTATATTTGAGTTGAGAAGTGTTGCCATGAAGCGGCCAAGATAGATCTGAAATTATAACATGTTAAAACTCCTGCACTGTGAGATGATCATATATAGGATCAAGTGATCATACGAAATAAGGTGACGATTTTACATTTTATTACATTTTCGAACAAGCCCTAATGACTATTTTAGCCTGAGCAACCTGGTAACCGATGTCCAGACGAAGTTTAGCGTTCCTCGACTGCATAAAACAAATCCTGTTTTATTGTACGCGATCTAACCTATGAATTCGTGGCTGTTTTGAAGACGAATCGCTCTGCTTTGTCGTGTATTATGCGCTTTACAGTCTCATATTCATCGCTTTCCCTTCTAAAATTCCAGTCCTTCATAGTGAGTGCTTTGAATTAGTAACTTGTTGAAAAGTGAGTCATAAATAATTTGTAAGTCAATCCACATATGTAAGGAATCAGCCATTGTCCACCTATGTGTTACAGTTTTTTCTACGGCCTAAGGCCATTGTGCTCTATTAACATTGTGCTATACATGTATATTTACGAGATATAAAGGTCCCACAGATTCATCAATCAATTATCTTTTTAGGAAAAGTTGCCGAAATTACATTGTATGTTCATGTTAATTCTACCCTATGAAATGATTCATTTGAGTTATAAGCAAGCTAATATGAGGATTAACTCCGTGGTTACACCTTCGATAAGGATGAAATAATACTTTATTTGAAATTAGTTTTCGATTTTAAATTAATCGCCTGATGTAAAATGCATGTGACATATTTTGACTTTATTCTAAGCAAAAGCATTATGTGGCTTATGTAAATTCATTTTCATGTACTCGTAATATAAAAGTTGTCAAAAAATCCCGGGAAGGTTAGGATTTTTTAAATTATGTTAAATAGAGCTACAAGTATTTGTACGTACTTACTGGACAAAAAAAGTCTAAACGCATATCCAGTGACCCGCTACTTCGTCAGGGGTAAGGCATATAAGGAGTCATAAGACAATTTTAAATAAAAACATATCGAAAATTCTGTGAATGAAACTAGACAACTGTATAGATATCGTAACGGGAACAAATTTAGGCAATTATTTAATTTAAAAGGCAAAAATAAATAGTAAATTGTTAGATAACAGACATCAAATCAGCTTAAAAACTTCTACAATAAAAATATAACATGATATTCAACTAATGTGACTGTATCATTGATTTGATAGAGAAGTTAATAAAATGGAAGCTTGCTTACCTACTAGAGTGGTTAATTTCAAACATTCTATCCGATAACGCCTGGAACGCAGTAACGATGGTTACAGCACACGTATGATGGTTTATTGCAGTGATTAAATTAAAGGCGCTAGTACACTCCGCCGTGGCGTAGTCTGGCCATATAGCGTGGTTCTTGAAGAGCTCTAAATAAATGTTGCATTAATGTATACTTTCGCGCTTTTTGAATTATTAAATATATTAGATTAATTAGCTGATTAAATTAACGAGAACTTATAGCGCTAATATAAATATTAGACATCGGAATTCTTCAATTAAATCGTGTATACGAATTTTAAACCTGCATCATTTATGCTTAATATCTTGAAAGATGCTGTACATAGTACATTCAAATGACAGTAAAGGTACTTTCGTTAAATGGAGCTACACATCAGTGGCTAAGAATCTTTCACTGGTTGTATACATTACATACTTTGGCTTTCAATGTTCATAACACAACTAAAGATGTATAAATTATTATTTGAATTTTTCCCAAAGTGTACTTACAAATCAAGGATCTAGGGGAAGAACATATCCATTCACATTTATCAAACATTTCGGAAGAGAGTATTCAAACTTCAACATGTTTCTTACAACAGATTTGTTTATGTTGTTTTTGTTTATTATGCGTTGAGCAATTAGATTTAAGTATTTGTAGTGCGATATTATAATTTCATTCTGAAAATGAAGATAACTGTTATATTACTTCTTAGTTTAAGAAACGAATTGCTGGACTTGTCATGTTCTAGCCCGATTTTTAGTAAACTGTGCATTGTGTACCCCTAAATAACCTTATAATCTTTGGTCGCTTATACCGTAACTATAAATTGGACATGTTTTTTTCCCAGGTCAGTTATATTAAACTGAAATTAAAGTATAAAATTAAATATTAATTTTAGAGCATGACTTGGAATAGGAAACGATAATAAATTGTCTCAACCTGTTCTCTCTGTTAAACATTTTATAAAATTAATACAAAATGTTTTAAGGTAAAAGACTAAAATGCAATTCACTCAACTCCTTATTACGTGTAACACAGGTTACGTAAATGAGTTTCAGCTTAATTTGCAGGACAAACGGGCTTGGATTCAGCTTTTGGCTTATTAAACAGGTTGCGATGGTAGCTAATTTATGGATATGTTTGCATCATTTTGATGTTTTCAGGTACATTGGCAACTCAGGCCACTTTAGAAGGTAACAGATAATATCTAAACCAACGGTAGTTACGCGAAACTATAGTACGTTTGTTTGGTAAGGAACGATATTGCATAAAACCAACAAATATATGAAATGAAATCAGTATAAAAATATTGGCAAAGCCAATGATGAAAATAATTAAATGTGTTAATAATATTTTAAAACAAATTATCGGGCATAAAGATAATTTTAAAATTTATCTTTTGTTTTAATTGTTCCGGTATAACATCCGTTGACTGAAAATTGTCTCCACGATGATGCCGAAATATAAAAAAATATTGCGCCAACAATTTTAAGGTAAGGTGTGGATTGGAAACAGAACCGGACATAGTATTCATGTAACTGAGCTGTCTGATATTCCGAAAGAAATGTTAAACTCAAAACAGCGAGGCCGAACATTTCAAGAATATAATTGTATTAGGAATATATTGATGCGTTATGAACTAGAAAACCTACAAGTTACATATAATTATCATCCTTTTCTTTAAGTTGTAATGGTAAATTTGCATGAATGTATTCAGCTATATCTTTTTAAAGAAGAGGCCGATCCAATGTTGCATTCCCCTCCGTCTTTATAGGCTACTAGGCTGTGCGAGGATCTTATCAAACAGAAAAAGGAGGAAAGTCCACATGGTATAAAGTCGATAGTAGTGATAAGCGGCGGTCACATACAGGATTTTAACCTGCACTATCTGTAACTCAGACCCAAAGTCTGATATCAGCCACCGGTTCTATCAGTTTACGATTGCTTTATTTTTATATGTAATTGTACAATACCTATTTAGTTTTACTGATACAGTTCGTTTCACATTTACTTTGTTCCAAAATATGCAACTCTTTAAATCAGTGATAAGTAACGTTTATTAAATTTCCTCATGTTCCAGACTTGTTCTTGTCTAAAACTATTAACATTTTCTTCTGGCTGGGCTGTCATACATTCGACTTACTGTTTTAGTTTATTTTCACGTCGGGGTAAGGTTGAAAATTCTTTGCGTTTACCTGAATTCTCCCTAAGTTTCAGCCTCTGACAAATAATCTAGAAGTGTAGTGTCTGATTATAGGATTAAAAGTTTTTTTTTCCAATCCTATACAGAGTTGATATGCATTAGAATTATCAGTAGTCCGTAATAATTAGTCTAAAATTCGTAGATATATCCCCGATGATGTTCGTGTTCGCCGTAGTCTTGTCTTTTCTAGGACCTTTACCAATTTGCAAGTTTTATACGGGGGGCGGTTTTTTCAACCTCCGATTTCACGCGCCATAACGGCCAGACATGTGGCAGGTCCGCGGTGTGCACAGTAGTCGATCGCACATCTACCCCGCTACAACATTTATTACTGTTCAATTTTTTCAGTAAATCATATCCTCAGCAGTAAAGGGATGTGAGTGATCCAATTTTATATAGCGACAGACACTTAGATAGCCTACATGGCAGTCCTGAACTCAACAACGCCTCCGAGCGTTAAGACTACCAAACCACCAACCCTCTTCAAGATCTAACTTGACTTGAAGATAAATCTCGGCATTGCAATTCTGCGACTAAGTCATGTTTTTGGTCTTTGGCCACTTTCGCATCATGGAGATCAATCGTTAATGGAACTAAACCAATCAGTCACATGTGTGTCAATGATACACAGATTGTCACCACCCACCTTTACTGACCATTTAGGGCTTACGGGGTCCTTCCTCAATATCAAACAACTATTCCTGTATCACAATCTAACTAGTATCAGATAAAGCCGCAGCTACTAACACAAACAGCATCATGACGTTTGTTGCGAGTGGCAGTATCTGACACATGGCAGTCAATCTGGCGTTGAACTTGCCAATATTTCTTTTCTTTTGTCTTGCATACTGTTATTTGGAGTCTGTTAGTTCAAATGTGTATGAACTGAACATAATATCGCTCTAGGATGCCATGGAAGTTACACATGCAGTTAGAGTAGTGAAATCAATGAAAGTCCTCCCTTCGTTCAAAACTATTAGTTCAACTCTAAAATGATATAGCCTACCATTTCTCCCTTATATACGTTTTTGATTGGCTGTTCTCATTTCATGAGCATAAATACATACAATCTTTACAAACGGCCAAGTCTCAAACCAGAGATAATGAAAGCCATATCGGGAACGTGTAGTTCACGGTTGTGCACGGTAGTGTAGTCAGATCCTGTAGCAGCAGTAGGCATCACGGAATCGAAGAGGATTCATCACGAAGACAATGAGAGACAAAAACAACATTTTTAGTTTCTGGTGTAAACATATTATCTTTTTTTTATTCAATCAAGATTCAAGTTAGTGTCTAATCCGCTTTCTTTGGTCATGACTCGGCCTATTTCATTTCGATGTAGTATCATAGCCGAGGAGCATACAAAATAAACACATAATACACTTTGGAATAAAAGCTTTCCAAAGAAACTCTTTCTGAGGTGATTGTGTAAGTCGTAACTATCTTGGTCTTCTTAGATTTGCCGGGCGATTCTGCACCTGACCGGTTTGTACTTGTAGTTAACTCTCTGTGCTGACATCAGCTATTCCTCAGAACCCAGAGTCAGTTAATGATTATACATAGACTCAAGAAATAAGAGAGTTATAGTCAGAAAATGTCAACATATTGTCTCTCAATCTTACAACCAATACATCGAGCCATGGTACACAAAACCACATCCACAACGAAGCAAAACAAAATCCACGAAAACTAATGTCTTTCTCAACGGCTCACGCAATAGGTAGAAATATAATTATTTATTTTGTTAAAATATAACACAATAAAGCTTTATTTTTTTATTATAACTAGACATTTCTAGAATATTTTTGGGGTAAGAAATTATAACAGGTTTACATAATTTTAAATGAATTAACTTACATTTAATGAATAGATTTTTTCTTACTGCCTCTCACTTAAAAGACCACTTAATCTCGGTCAAAGAGCCCCGATCTATGAGGTTTATTACATTTGAGACTCGTGCGGCTCTCCTAACTTTGCCAAACACAAATTATGGCAAAGTGACTCACGTCTTAGTCCAATGCTATCAAGCTTCTCAGCAAAATCCAATGAAATAACGTGAACTGGCGCAAGTCAATTAAGTTAGCTTCCCGAAGGCTTTAAATCAAAATGGCGCTAATGAAGAAGTCCGACGACTACTAACTGATGGTTCGAAAGTCATCGTGCTGAATAGAGATAGACTATTTAGCAATAAAATAAGTCCTTTAAAGAGGACTCCGAGTAAAACGTCTGCTGCAATAAATCAAATCAAAAATAGCTGATGTAACCCCATTCTACTCAAGTTCAGCACAAACGAGAGAAGGAGCTCGACGTTAAAGTTCCCTCGAAATTCACCGGCATAAACTACGCCTAGAGGGAATGGGTTAACGTGGTGGGACAGGGTTGGTGGTTAGTTAACAATGGGGACCTCAATGCTCAGCCATTACCATTACCCAAGGGATCTCCATGCCTCTGACCACATCGCTCAATACATAACATAGCCCAGCTCTTATCTTTTCTGTATAACTTTTGCATGTTTTCATCGCTCCTACATCTTATTTGGGGTATTAGCAGGATATCAAACCCAAATCTGAAATAAAAACTCTAACTAGATGGAAAACACACTGCATCTAGCCATGAAGACTTTTCACTGCCAAACAAATATCAAATAAATCACAACCTGGTTACCAAAAGACGATATTCTCAAAAATGCTATACGGATTAATCTCAACAAGATTGTCATTAAAAAGGAACACGGACTTGTGTATTGCCCTAGACGAGCGCGAATCTTCGCAATTTTTCACCCTGATGTGATTTTTTGGTGAACCCTTGAGAAATCCTAGTAGTAGAGATTCTTGGCCAGTCCAGACACTCACATTACATCAGAAATAGAAAAACGTGTAATCAATTAAGTGTGAATTCGGAATAAAAGCAGAAGGTTGAAGATTCCGATTCCTCTGCTACTGATCGTCATTTTCTCATCGATAACATGCTTTATTGGTAAAAGAGAGCCTTCTTAGATGACTTCACATATTACATTCTGTGTGGCGAATGTTACCTCTAATCCTCAAGCTTAGACCTTCCATGATCATATTCACTCGTTATCGACTAGAAGGTGCAGGACTACACATGATAACACATAGATCCAAACAAGACCGGCCCGTGAGAACAGAGGCTACTCCATGCTGAGTTCCAAAAGAATTACATTTTCCAAGTATTTAACTGTTAAATACTTGTCAGCTTTGTCTTGGCGTGCTTTATAACAAAAAAAGCACATGCGAGCGTCATTCATACTCATATCATTCTGTTACGATTATTCAGGACTTCAATCTCTGTATAGTTGAGAACAAGGATTAATCTTCTATCTATCTGCTCATGCAGATCCTGCTCTTGATAAATGTTAATTAGGGCTGCTTTATAGACATATACAAGACTTGGGATTTATGTCACATATCCACTAAGAGTGTCTTGGAGCATTTCCAATACAAGCCAGTTGAAATATAATACCTTCTAGAGATACATTGCCGAAATCAATCTCAGAAATACCAAACACGACTTCAATTATTCGTTGTCCTTTTAATTTTCAAACAACAGAAGACAGACTCAAGTTTGATTTCATAACGACGAAAGGGTAACACGGTGATAATTTTTACCATGACCTTTCATCATCCGTACGACTTCCGTTATCTCTTGTACAGTTTATATATTTTCGACTGTTCCAGTCTGATACTATATACGTAGCATTGTATTCATGTCACTATCTTTTAACGTTGTAGCTTTCCATTTAGTCTTAAGTATCTTTAACATTTTTGCCGTTTTTAATATGAATAGTGAACAATAGAAAGAGAGAGGTGCAGTCTCCCATTCTAAAAAGGTTCTCGCATTGCATGGGTTTTACCAGTATGTCATTAGATTAAGGGTTTCCTGGAGCGGAGATTTCTTTCTCTTTCAAAGGCCCTGAAACCCTCTAATTCGCCAAAGACTCACATTAACAGTCATCAATGTGTTTCTCAACATGTACAAACAGTATTTAGCATTATGGCCCCGTCAAATTTTGTCACGCTATTGTATTTTAGAATCCAATCAAAATATCATTTCGGTCCTATATTGATGCTTCTTTTCATTGTCCCACATGATGCTTCTTTATTGCTTGCATGGCCAATTGCGTAATCTGTGTCGGAGCCAAGGGAAGTGGAGGATTGTGGAGTTTAACCCCTTAACTGAACTAACTAAAAACTTCACGAGGAGACATACGGGGACATAAAAGTACACTATAAGGATAAAAGTTAAGAAGTAATTAGTCCACGCAACGGCAATCACACATAGCCTATATACTTGGTTGCCAATTCACTGATTATCCTTTACATAACTAACAATCATGGGGCTTTGTTGGAGTGTTCCATTTTAGTTTTAGTGGTTACTGTGGCGAAAACACGAAGAAGACGTGTGTCCAAATGGACACGAAGAGGCAGTGATATTTTGTCAGCTAGTAGCAAGGTGTCGGTACGGGCGAGGACTGCTCGAACATCACGTTATCTCCAGGTCCATCGGTCATTCAACGTTGAACTGTATACCTGATCATATTTTGTGGCAACATTGCTTTTAATTTAATAAAATTAGCTTGTAAACCTCGTTACCGAGTGTGTAAATTTAAATTATGAATCCTGGATTGTCTAAATAAAAACGCGGTATTCATTACGTGATCTCTATGAGAAAAAGATATTTTCAAGGTTATTGCTAAATGTCTCATTTTAGGCCATAAAAAGAAAATATGGTTGTATCATCTTAATTAAGTACCAACTAGTTTATTTCCAATATGAACGGCCGGGAGTGTTGATATTTAGGAAATTATTTAAAACATACGTAGCCATCATAGAAGGGTTCAGATTTCGGAATTTGTTATGGTATAGTAGTTGAATGAATCGTTTATTTGTTTGAAAGTTATTCAATTTATTACGTATGCCTAATGATTAGGCAAATCAATTTCATAAGGATATATTTTTACAGTAATAGATTTCAAAATCACCAAACAATACAAAATTGAATAAAACATTATCATAATATAACTTTTATCAATATTTGATTTTAAAATATTCAATTCTTAAAAAGCTGAACATTTTTCTTAATCAATGCAAGTTCAATAATAAACCATATTGTGTTTGGAGGAGCTAAGCCGCCAGAGACAAGCTACTCTCTATGTGGTAGTGACGACAGTCAGTGGTGGTGGGAGCGTGGCACGTTCACAGTGTGTTTGGATGTTACAGCAAAACCTTTATTGGTAGGTTGTATTATAGCCTATAAGCCGAGAGCCAATTTACTTTATATTACAACAAAACTTGGTTTTGTTTGAAACCTACAGATAAATCTCTCTTAAGAAAACAATTATCAGCTCTAGGTTTGGTGGAGAGCATCAAAAGTTTTAAACATATTAAATAATAATATTTTCAGATCATATTTTTATTTGTTTGACCCGTCTAAATCCATACTTCAGACACGTAAATAATGTTCACTCAGTATAAGCTAATCATATAAATACCTTTAAAATATCGACTTTCGGTCTCTTTATCTAGCCTTCTGTCGGTGACATAACTATGGTGTATGTGCCTGATGGGCCTGATGGTAGGTTTTGATTGTATCAAAGTAGGAAAAAATAAAATCAGAGAAGAAAACATTTCGTTTCATAACACACCTTTCGATACTCTCCCGTGTTGACCTCCGCAAAAATTTCGTGGCTGGCGGTCGATTTTTTTCTTATGAGAAATGTCTCTATTGATTTAAAAAAACCGCTGGTTGTGTGCTTATACAGTGAACATTGGCGCTCAGCTTTTAGACTATCGTGGTGGAAATATTTTTGATAAATGAAGGACATTGAAGGAAATGAACTCTGTAAGTAACAATAACAAGGAGAGTACTTGAACACTCAAATTCACAAGATGTCTTAAAATAAGTCTCCTGCAATAATCTTACCAACTGTTCCCCGATGTTGTTCCTTACTGTACGAATCTTGTTGACCTAACCTGTATCTGCTGTCAGTGGTGAGACATTATCTCGAAACTAAAGCTGATATTGGGTAATTTTGGATTATTGTCTGGTTCAAAAATGACCAGGAGAGACCTGAAGGACTATCTATCCTATCAATAGAATTAGGCTTGGTTGAAACTATAGATTTAAGTTAACTGTGTCACTTTCACAAAATAAAACAACAAAAAAGTAAATGATAAATAAGTCATATGTAAACATTTGGAAATAAAGTTCCTTTTACTGAATTACAAAGAGTTGTTTTATTTATTAACCCTTAAAGCGCCGTAAGCGCATATGCGCGCGAGGATCGACTTTGCTCTGAACGCCGTAAGCGCGTAGACGCGCAATATACTTGTTTTTATTATTTTGCACTGTTAGTTCAGAGTTTGTCCGCTAGACTGTGAGGGGTGTATGTTACAGTAGTGTAGCGGGGCTGTGCCACATCACGTGACAATCTTTGTGTTTAACGATCGATACTGAACCGGTTTTTGTTGAACAGCTGGAAGTTTGGTAGTATTGCTCAACGCCGCAAGCGCATTTATGCGTACGTCACTGCCTCGCCGCGCGCCGGGCAGCTCTTGTGTTCTTCTTCATATCCTGTTGAAGCAGTGCGAATAGTTGATCGGTAAACTACTGTGTAGTTTTATGTGTTTTAAGATCATCTTTTTATGAAAGTTATATATTTATAAACTTTTGAAATAAACAGTTTCTTGAATGGCGATAAAAGTCTTTTTTCCTCGTAGAAATATTTTTACTCCTTATATTTATAATTATGTATTTTAGCTCTTGTTCCGAAATTCTACATTTATGTTTATTTTTTTTATTTAGGCTTGTTTTTACTCCAATAAGTGTTACAATATTTTATTTACTTCTATAAACATCTGAAAACCATTTTGTAATTATTATAAAAATAACACCCGTTAGAGGACTAAGAATTTGGAAAATATTTGGTTTTCAAATTTTTGGCATGTAAATTTAATTTTTTATTATAACTTTGTATTAAATATGTAATATACTTATTTTCTAGTTCTATTCTAGTACATATAAGCACGCAATGTCATCATTGATATACATAATAATAAAAGGAAACAGTAAGCATTGGGTAAAATTTATAAAGGAGCTGGAACGCTACATAGTAAATCATGTGTATTTTGGGCAATAAATATGATAAAAGATATTTTTTTGCAGTTTCTGTTTTATTTTGTTACCTAAAAAAAGAAATTAAAATTAGCGTTGAGAAAATCTAATTTTAATTTTTTATAATAAATGAGCGCTAATCCAGAGTTTAGCTGAAACTGTTTGGCGCTTTAAGGGTTAAGTTGGTATTTGGGATAAAATACAAAAACATGAAGTATCCTTTTGTATCAGTAATTAAACTCTCGTTTTTTTTAAAGACATAGCAAGGAATGTTTTTTTAGTATTGTTTTCCGTGTGGAGTGCAGGGTGAGTGATGGAGTTGGAGTGAGGGGGGTGCTATGTCGGGTATTAGGTATTTTGACTAGGGTGCCGGGATAGCCTGTGCTATCGTATGCTGAAATCGTTGTTTTCGAGATACAGTAATCATTGAGAGAGTTGGTGGGGTTTGGATTTGTAGATAACGAATTTGGTAAATAATAAAATACGTTTATTCGAGGAAATAATGTTAACTTGCACCTTGGTTACATTTTTACATTACGTTAAACGAGTGCTTCATCGTTAACCAACAGGGGACGTATTACACATTGAATAATTATTGATTAATCAATGTTAAACAGTGCGCTCGATGCTCTAGTAGCTTATACAGCAAACTGGCGATCAATTACATATCCGCCCCTAAAATTGTGCAATTGTGCTAAACAAAGGAGAGGAGGGGAATGTAATGTGTGAGTGTGTGAGGCGGGCAGCGGCTACGATATCAGTGTTTTCCACACTGGAAAATATAGAAATCCCTCAAGCTATCTCTCCACCTACAGAATAACCCCTAATTATTAATCATCTTTCCAAAGATTAGTCTATTTTAAAATTTTATTTATTTGATTAATATTTTGTGTAAACAAAACCAATACTGTAATTGTTAGATTACACTGGGTGTCAAGGGGTTGAATAAAACTTGTGTAAATGAATTTAGTTCATTTTTGGTAGGTAATAACTTATTTTTAAACGATCATATTTTATGATAGTTTAAAAAAACCTTCAGATACACGCCCAAAATTAATAATATTAGACCATAAAATAAATTAAATATATTGGCTAATGTCGACACTAATAATTAGTAGAAATCTAAAATTTTGCCAATTACTAACACTATAAGAGGGACATTTTTTCGATATTCTCTGTTACCCTACCACTTATTTCACCGACTGCCTAAACGAGTAAATATTCACATCATTATTTATAAAAAATATATCGATTAAAAATGCTCGTACATGTATTGTTTTATTACGTTATCTTCATGACAGTATTTTTTTACACTATTATTAGTGTAGTTGTAGTTGCAGCATTCACATTTACAACGCTAATTATGTTACATCAAAATACTTAGAAAATTAGTGCGTTTTTTAAACTTTGAAATCGTATATACATTATAGATTCGTACTGAATGGGGAAAGGTCAACCTTTACTAACTTTTTGCAAGCGACGTGTAATTTCATGTTTCGGTTTTTAATGTTTAACATGTGCATAATGATGTGCGGTACGGAATGGCACACGCATTAAATTTTCAAAAATGTAAATCAAGTTATAGCTTAAAATCGGACAGTTTTTGAATTTGGAATAAAAAAGGTTTCCGAAGTTTTATATGAGTGGCGTTAATTGTCTGAATTACTTACAGTTAAACATTTTTATTGATCAAACATTTTTTTTCTAACAGTTAAAAACATGTTTGAGATATTCGCATAAAAATTTGTACGTTGGACAACTACGTAGAGTAGGGTAAGTTTAGTTGCTATGAAGTTTTTCTAAAAACTAAATTACAATAAATAAATTCTGATACAACAATACTATTATACATTCTACTAGTGAGGTGAAGGAAGCTAGACATCGTAAAGATCCCATGTCGTAGTCGGAATAAAATTCTTTGTACTCGAATTGTTTAATGTATACTCAGCGGAGATACCGTAAAATCTAAATAGCGGTATAAAATCCCACGAAGGGTCCGAGAGGAAACACTGTGCGGTATGTGAGAAGCGCGCCCTGCGCCGGGTGGGTGGAGGTGGCGGCGCGGCGCCGCGCCAGGGCTGGTCGAACTCGGTAGTATTCATTCGAGTCGAGTGAGCCATGGACTGTCGTGCCGCACATGTCGGCGTGTAGCCGGTCGTTGCCGGTGTAAGTGGGTGTGTCTACTTCTTCATGGCAAGCTCTCCACTGCAGTGGTCCTCTAGGTCCCCGACGCTATGGACGCCGCCCCCCGCTCCCCAGGTACACACACACTACACTACAGCCTAATTATTTTTAACTTTTCACTTCTAATGAAAACACTTTCTTTCTGGGTGAAGTTATTTGTTCCCCGACAAAAGTAAATTGGGCCGTTTGTTTTCTGGGGCCCCGTGACCTACAATGATACTTCACCCTCCTTGAGTAGTTCTGACTGATACATTTGTGTACACAATATACACTGTTGTTATTCTAAGCAAACACGCTGTTCCCCGTCAAGAGTTCACGATTCAGTGACGGTGAAGAGTGCTGTTAAATTGTGTACAACTAAGTGACTCCAGTGTAGGCTTTGGCTCTTCATTAGCAAATTTGTCTCTAAATAATCGTATTGAGGATCTTAAATGTCGCTTTTTAAAAATAAGAATGAACTATTTCTTGTGTAGCCTATGTATGTACCGTATGAACATACATTGGACTTATTTAATAGGACTTACTTAGACAAATAATATTTAATGTCTAAAACATTGTCAAAACTCATTGTAGCGGATTACAGACTGATATTGGTTTTTTACTTAATAATGTTGGATACTAAGAAAACATTTTAAAATATTCAGCAAGTTTTATAGTGTTATCGATATTACACAAAGTTTTCAATGCTAAACAATACACTGCAACCTTCTTTTCTGGGTTTGTTTGTATATATTTTGTATTCTTTAATTTACAATTGTAATAATGTAAACCAGATGAATACATCAATATTGAGATTTATAAAGATACAATATCTCATTTTACTTACATTATGCTTTTGTTTACTTTGAGTCTACATTTTGTAAAGCCAAACAATATAGCGTTTTAGGTATTAGTTTCTTGTCCTAGTGTATGATTAAAGAAATTTAGAGCAATTTAAAGTATACAATTCCACCTACTCCAGAATCAGCGATGTAAATAAAACATCCCCCGATGTAGGAGAACAGTTTTAATTCTAACTGAAGACTGAAAGGTTTACTTAAACATAGTTTTAAACTGAGTTGATATCTTCTGCTAACATTGAATGTCGCTCTTACAATTTAAACAGTTACCATTGTGCCCTGGGTATTTGAAATACGTTTGTTTACAAGAGGTGCGGTAAGCAGCCTACGTGCTTGAACAAGAAGATAACCTGCGTAACAGAAATATCGACCTCACGTAGAAGCCGAGATATAACCGTATACGACACTTGTCAACCCCTAACAAGACTGATACTGATTCTTGTTTACGAATATACCGATACTTGATACTTTTATTCGCGAGTCCAAATTTTTTGTGTAATTAGCTGAAAAATATCTACGTCTATATAATGTATTTTCACATTAAAAACTTATAATTTATTACTCTATTACGTTTTTCAATCGTTAACAATCATTTATACTCGTACATATGAAACGTGAATATTCTTTCGTATTCTTTTAACCCAAATAGTACAACATTTTGACAATATTAAAAAATTTATATATTGGAATCTTACATTTAAAAATATAAATTACTTTTAGAACATTTACTGTGACCATTGATTATATACTTAACGAAACATACGTTTGTAAATAAAAATGATACTTCACGGAAATGGAAATAAAATCTTAATGAAAGGATGAGACAAACTTTTTTTTAAATTGTAATGTACATAGTAATATGAAATACTTGTTTTTATTTACAATAATTTTCTTATTCATATATGTATGTTTTTGTGTGTGAAAATAGTCAAGTACAAATATTAACCAAAGAAATAGGGATTAAATAATTTGGAATGGTGGTTTGGAAGATTACATTCAACACAAAACAAATTACGAGACCAATATAACTACTGAATTATCGCTTTGAGTATATTTTTGGTTAAACTTTTATTTCATTACATCTTCAATAAAATGACACCGACTCAAGAAGACAATGTGACAGCCATCATTAAAAGATGATTTAGTCTGCGCCCGTTCAATTATTCATGCCTGTCCACTGACGATAACGGCATCAGTCTTCAGGAAAATTTAGGTTAGGCTCGTAGGTAGCCCAAGGTGCTATTTTAATTCAACAGAATTAACTTTTAAGTATGGTACAATATTTGGAATATGCTGTAACCTGGACATGCTTTTTTCGCTGCTATGAATACGAGATTTATTCAACCACATTACCGCTCGTAAATTAGGATGAGAGTGATAATGTTTTATTGTATGTTGAAGTGGGAAACGAATCAGTTTCATAATATTATCTTGGATATCCGAAATACAAAATCTAATAGAGCAATAAAAAAATTAAATAATAATCCATTTAGATTTTGTTTGCTTATAGTAAAAATGTTTAAAACAAGAATAAGTTTATTATTAGAAGGCGTTTCGTCTTTGCTTGTATGTGAGGAATTTTAATGTTATAGAAGAAAAACATTTTCTTACGTTTGACTCACTCGTCATGAAGACTAGACTCAACTGTGAAATCATAATTACGATAATTTTAACTTTTTTTTACCATTAGTGTTATGAACAAATCCAAATGGGCGTTTTTTGTGTCGAAGTCCTTAACTGAGCCAAGATGTACAACGCAATTGTGTGGCCAAAGATTTCAAATAACAAATAATGGCCCAAATCATGGTACATTTTAGAAAGTTACTGGTCTTCAGAGGCTAGTTTTGGTAAGTGTTTCTGGGACCTCCACCAGCATCCATTCTAACGTACGTCTTCTATCCTTTGGATATATTTCACAAGGAAGACGCCTGGAAGTGTCCTGAAGATTATCAACTGCTTCCATATGGAGGGTTCTACTGTACATGTGGCTTACTATACTGTTGTCTACATAGCCTTCCAATATTTTGTATCAGACATGTCAACTGTTGATACACTTTCACTATTCTCTGCACTGTTCATTTTAGTACTCTATAAGACAAAGAATACAACAAAATTACT
The DNA here is from genome assembly GCF_021130785.1 of Homalodisca vitripennis. Taxonomy (NCBI): domain Eukaryota; kingdom Metazoa; phylum Arthropoda; class Insecta; order Hemiptera; family Cicadellidae; genus Homalodisca; species Homalodisca vitripennis. The sequence goes on along the minus strand of NC_060215.1, from coordinate 76,179,343 downwards.
CAGATGTTAGAAGATCAGGTAGTTTGGTAGATATATAGAAGATCAGGTAGATATCTCAGAGGAGTTTCTTCTCATTGGCAAGTCTGGTCTTGGTGTCGGGGCTCAGGACAGTTTTTTGCAATATCTGAAGAATGGCTGCACTGTTTTTCAGACAGAGGTATCTATAGCTGTGTTTTCTTTGATTTCGGCAAGGGCTTTAACAATAAGAACGTCCTAATCTTCTCTGATAGTCGAATAAGTCAGTTGATTCCACCCTCCACTATTTAAAGTCAATTATAATTCTCATTACACAACATTGTTCTTCAATTTTATAATTTTCACTAAGACTTTTTCTAATATTTTATTTAAGCTGTTCTTTTATAAAACGTGTTTTAATGTAAAACATGGAGCACTCTATAGTGAAATAAGTTGAGTGGTTAGTCGTACACACGTTTACGAGTAATCTCCGCGATGAGAGAATGTAAAAGATCAAAACCGCAGCACTTGTGGTAAGGTAAATAATCCGAGACGATTGGATCACTTAAGGAAGAACTGAAACCAAACACCGAAGTGAAAAGAAAAGGTCATTAGTACACGTAAACAACATAGAGATTCAAACGTCACGCGATTATCGGTCACGGTTTTTTGTTTGTCCACTTGTACTTTCTTTCTTATATCCTAGGTTCTCTCTTAAGAACGATCTTGTTTTTGTTATAGTTATAAGGTAACGAATACTAAATGCCTGCTTCTGTCAACCCAGACAAATACTTTTTTTGTGGTTTAAGTGTATGAATATAAATTATAAAATGTTGAATGTTATGAGGACATTAATTTCCAGTTTTAACTTAATAATAATGAGATCGCATTCACGGACTAAACTCAATTTAAGAATACAAAGTAGACTTGTCATATGATCATAATTATAGACTATGATTACTCATACTATGGTTGCAGCTAAAAATACTCTTCAAACTCTTCACTCTCCCTGGCTCATAGGCAGTTCTGCAAATACATTTCAATATTTGATTCTCAACTGTACCGAAGCTTTGTTTTTACTTGCCAATATATTTAACTAACCACTTTTAATAATGGACGCATTAATTTTAATTAGATGTAATTATGTTGTAAATTTATAGATTATAATTGCATAGTAGAAATAATAATAGTTTTCCTGTCCCTAAATATTAGTGGTGTCATGATGATTGTATGTTTAATTTGATAGTTTATTAAAATATTTCAACCATTATCGCATTTTTTCATTAAAGTGGAAACAAGTAACAAGTATCGGTTAGTTTTATGATTATTCCGGTTCATTGCCATATTGCTGGATTTTTGTTTAAAAAACTGTTCTCAGAAACAAGAGATATATTACGTCTCTAGAACGGTATCTGCTCTCCTCCTCCAGATGAAAAACCTAATACACAAGGATACACATAGAGAAGTGTAAAAATAAGAAGAAACGCATGATACCACACTCTAAATGAATAAGTCTTAACAGAGAAGTTATGTATAGAGTCTTAATTGTTGTTTTTGTCTTGTAAACCTTTCACCATGTGCTTTATCACATGCTTGTGACACCTTTAGATGTGAACAAAAAACTAATTTTGCGCTTTAAATCTTTCCCCTGAAGGCGTTATATTGGCCTTCAGTCATCAAAACGTCGTATCAGCATGTTTTTAAATTTTTTTTTTAAATATGCTACACCAAATGGTTTATTATCATTTATATCTTGTTACCATAAATAAAATTTAAATAACTAAATGTATCTGTAGTGCCTACGCAACTAGCATAAAATAAATTGGGTGTTTTTGTGCTCTTAATCCGAGTAAACGACGCGTTACATTTTTCCCGCGGAAAACGCTTATTTCAATCAACAGCTACTCCTATTTTTATTTCCGAGCAAAATATTAAAAGAAGATCGAGTGGTCTTGGATTCCAGAACACAAACCAATTAAGAGCTTTTCACAATCCCCCGTGCTTTTAATTATCCTTGTCTTTCCACGCCGCTACACCACATGGTATTGAATTGCCTTTCATCAGTACTATATTGAATTGTTTTCGTTTTGAAGAGTAAATAACAACAGTCCTATCAATACTGGACTAACTCGCCACTGATTGCTTGATTTATTTACAATGGACGTTTTAATATACTTCTCGAAAATAAACTGATGCTGTTTTTTTATGTAAATAATCTATTTTTATTTGCGATTTTATTAAATTTGGTTTACGTTTCATAAAATTGTTGCGTAAAATATTGATAAAAACGTATTTATCTTCTGAAATTGCATTAAACAAGTAACAAGTAAAACCAGAGATTACCCCATTAATCTAAAATTTTACTGTTATGACAATTTAGATGAAATTTTAATTCATTATAAAAATATTTGCTCCTCGTATATCTTAAAGACGAATCATTACTATTATAGGTTATAAAAAGTTCAGAGGCGTTTTATCATATAATAACCCAAAAGCAAAATTTTATCTTTCTTACACAGTTTGTTGATTTCCTTCTAAACAGTTTTTAGTTATTGAAGATCTTATGAGATGTATTAGGTAAAACTAAGGAGGAGAAAATAAGAAACTTATTCTCTTCTCCTTGTTATAAACATGGGTCAACGTGAATACCAATTTTAAAGGTCCTGTCGAAAGTATATGAACAAATTTAATTTAAAAGACGGAAGTAACGTTAATAACGTTTGTGTAATACTGTTTTATGAATCGAGCGAAATAAACACTAATGTTGATATTGTTCAATGCAGTCCAATTCTCTATTTCTATTTACATGACAATGGGGCTGTAAGATATTAAAACTTATTTACAGAGCCCTATAAAGTTAACTAAAATTATCTATTATCAAGACATAATTATATAATTATTTTTATTACAGGACAACTTTACAACGTCTAAACCTCTGCATTACATGGCACGATGTGGTCAGAAGAATAATAATCACATAATTTATATTGGTCTCTGATCCAACGCTTATTTTAATCAACAGGCTATTCCAATATTTATTTACAATCAAAAAATTATGAGGATCGAGTTGTTTTGGTTTCGAGAACACATACCAATTAAGACCTTTTCACAATCCCCCGTGGCAACTATGCTATACCAAAAACCACTAACTAGAAAATAAATCATATAAAAACATTCAAATAAACTATAAATTAATTCATAAGTACATAGAATGAATACATGACGTTATGAGGTAAATGGTAAATCTCAGTGACTAAATTATACCTTCTAAAACTCAAACTATAGGTTCTGTATCATTGACAGGCTTAAGGGATCATGCCCATCAAAACTATTCATAGTACGGAGTGGGTGGGGGGAACAGCTGATCACTTTCAATTTGTATTCTTCATCCCCTCCCTCTTCCCCCTACAACACTACCTTCAGTGCAGTAACCAGTGTTTAGTAATTGATGGGACACTATTAAACGCACTGTCTAGTAATAGTGTTGGGTAATAGTTCCCTTACTATTTAAAAATGTTCTTAGTGATATTTATCATTAGAACAAAATGTAATATGATTTTACATTTTAGAAATTATAATACATTTTACATAGCTATTCATCAATTATTGTTACTCATTGTATCATCAACACAAACCATCATTCAGTGGGTTCATTGTTCATTGTTTCAGTGGGTCATGTTAGAATACACTTTCAATCATAGGCCTCCTTTCAGAACGTTCATTTTATTACGAGTGTCGCAAAATGAAAATAATATTATTTATCTGTTTATCGTATAAAACAACTTAAAGAATCATTGGCATTAGCAATACCTAATATATTTATACAATATGATAACGCATTGCTCTTGAACTCATGTGTTTGTCATAATCCAAATAGTTAACGTCTTTCATTGCGTAAAACGCTATGTTTTGAGCAAGGGAATCATATAAGCTATAAAGATTATGCGATATGAGACACGATATGGAAATAATTATGTTAATAAATCATAAGCATTTACGTCCAAAAGCTCTGTGGGCTAAATTGATAGTGGCCAAAGTTGATATCATGTTGGATAATTGTAAACTCCGTATATAGTAATGAAACGGAGATTAGTATTCTACCAGAAGCTACCGGTCGAAATTTGTACAGCTAATCACCGATACATATATTTCATGAAAGGTAAATATTTTGGCCGTGTACATGGAATAGGACGAACACGATACTTGCAAGGATAGCTATTATCACTTAGTCTAGTAATTGGTGATATAGTGTTTCACTATTAAGAACAGGCTGGTGGTATTTTTAATGCTTTATTTTTAATTGGATACTAGACTATAGATTCTATATTTTGGTCACATAGCTTATTAGATACTGAATTACAATAAATGTTGTTTGATACCGTTCACTGATTGGAATGAAAAAAAGCAATTTACTCGAGTACTTGTGTCCAGATCAAAGGTTTTATTACTTTCAGACAATATTAGTTCCAAATAAGTTAATCAATTTATCAATATTGCTATTATTATTGCAATTCAATGTATTTATTATTACAATTATTTTGTTATAATCTCTTAACGGTTCGTAATGTTGTACCATAACTTAATACACATTTGTTTAGAGCAGATTCAGCATAATTCAAGTCCGTGTTAACAAATTAAACATAAACTGAACGTACATGAAGAGAACAGGATTTTCCGGACATTTGCCATCGTTCAGTGAAACAAGAAATCAGTAACACTACGTTTCGAGATCTGCAATCTGATCTCTTCTTCAGGTAAAGAACTAACCTAATACATTACATATGATTTAGTGTCACTCAAAAGACGTGTCATACACATAAGAGAAAAAGCGCCATAGTTATCAAGCTATTGGATATATGTTGTATGACTGATAACACTAGTGATGCAAGATTTAGTAGTGAGCCACTCAACCGACGTGTGATACAGATAACAGAAAAAGCGCCATAGTTATCAAGCTATTGGATATATGTTGTATGACTGATAACACTAGTGTTGCAAGATTTAGTAGTGAGCCACTCAACCGACGTGTGATACAGATAACAGAAAAAGCGCCATAGTTATCAAGCTATTGGATATATGTTGTATGACTGATAACACTAGTGATGCAAGATTTAGTAGTGAGCCACTCAACCGACGTGTGATACAGATAACAGAAAAAGCGCCATAGTTATCAAGCTATTGGATATATGTTGTATGACTGATAACACTAGTGTTGCAAGATTTAGTAGTGAGCCACTCAACCGACGTGTGATACAAATAACAGAAAAAGCGCCATAGTTATCAAGCTATTGGATATATGTTGTATGACTGATAACACTAGTGATGCAAGATTTAGTAGTGAGCCACTCAACCGACGTGTGATACAGATAACAGAAAAAGCGCCATAGTTATCAAGCTATTGGATATATGTTGTATGACTGATAACACTAGTGATGCAAGATTTAGTAGTGAGCCACTCAACCGACGTGTGATACAGATAACAGAAAAAAGCGCCATAGTTATCAAGCTATTGGATATATGTTGTATGACTGATAACACTAGTGTTGCAAGATTTAGTAGTGAGCCACTCAACCGACGTGTGATACAGATAACAGAAAAAGCGCCATAGTTATCAAGCTATTGGATATATGTTGTATGACTGATAACACTAGTGATGCAAGATTTAGTAGTGAGCCACTCAACCGACGTGTGATACAGATAACAGAAAAAGCGCCATAGTTATCAAGCTATTGGATATATGTTGTATGACTGATAACACTAGTGTTGCAAGATTTAGTAGTGAGCCACTCAACCGACGTGTGATACAAATAACAGAAAAAGCGCCATAGTTATCAAGCTATTGGATATATGTTGTATGACTGATAACACTAGTGTTGCAAGATTTAGTAGTGAATCCACTCAACCGACGTGTGATACAAATAACAGAAAAAGCGCCATAGTTATCAAGCTATTGGATATATGTTGTATGACTGATAACACTAGTGTTGCAAGATTTAGTAGTGAGCCACTCAACCGACGTGTGATACTAATAATAGAAAAAGCGCCATAGTTATCAAGCTATTGGATATATGTTGTATGACTGATAACACAGGAGTTGCAAGATTTATCATGTCACTCAACCGATGTGTGATACAGATAACAGAACGATCACCAGAGTTATCGAGTCGCTGAATTAATGTTTCAGACTGATAGCAGAAGGATCACCAGATTTACCCTACTGCTCAACCAACTCTCAACTGCTAAACAAACGCGCTGTGGACTCGGGTGATGTGAAAGTAAAAAGAATATATATGTCAGTATTTGTTTAGAAAGCAAATATATTTTTGATTTAAAGACCTAAAAAAATGGTCTGAAAACTTGTTTCAGATAATCGACCTGCTTCTGTAACCCCATTTAATACAACTAATTACTCAAGCGCTACCGCCATTAACTACGGGAAAATGATCAATGAGGCTTCGTTCCTTAAAACGTTTCATCCTGTTTACAACATGTGGATGAAACAACACTGCCTATGCATACCTTTGGGTTATAATTCATCTGATAAAATTCATACATTAATGAAAAATGTATAAACGAACACATAAACATTCAGTACAAATCACAGTTATGTAATATGAGTTTCATGAAATTTTGATTATATGGTAATGTATTGCAATCTATTTGTGAACCGAAAAGAATTTACATCTTATGTAGCTAATGTAAGTTTTTATGAGTTAGTTTTAAACCCAGGCTTTCCTTTAAAGTATAATTCATTCCCATAATGCATGATTAGCGAATTAATGTATGTAGGAACAGAAGAACAAGATTGACCTCTACAAGCTCTATTTAGTTTTGTGTGCAATGTGTTACACAATACACGTAAACTGTTCTGTCATCTTGTACTACGTTAAATATATAGTGGTGGATGTAAAAATAGTAGGTGCACTTTTTGAAGTAATAATTAATGATTTTTTTTATCTTTATTTCATATTATAGGATACACAGAATAAATACAGAAATTACTTACAACATATAGATGCTTTCGGTAAGTTTATTTATAGTTTCATTAAATATCCACCTTTTATATGACTTTCCATTCAAAAACACTGTGTGTTTGCTTTCGTGGTTTCTTATCGCAGTAATATATTTTAACATTCCAGTTTCACAAGCATTTATTTATATTTAAAGTCATCTCCTATTTTACTATTGTTACATGTACGTAGATTAAAATAAGTATGATTTAATATTACCAATAAAACATTTGCAACACGTTTCATTGAAAAATAAGTTGTAATTCATTTTTATTTTATAAAATTCCATAGTGTGTTCATATTTTGACACATCTACTCATAATCACCGGATTTCAAATCGAGAATGAATAAATCATTACTATAATCTAAAAGCATTACATACAAAAGGACACCGTCTTAAACCTTTGTGTCAAAAATGTCCATATTGTGAAGAATAGCAATAATTTTGTATTACACACTTTGAAGAATAATGATGGCATACACCACTACGGTATTACGCTTTGTAGAAATCAATATACAGAGAATGGGTCTGTTTGTGAGGTCGACTGCGTTTGTAAGTAATTCAATCAGCGTCTTACTCTCTGTCTATATTTGATCCCCAATCACGCAAAAATTTTTATTGATCATCGGAAAATATTTAATGTCCTCTGGGACATCTCTTAATCAGGGAGATAATTTTTGGATACTTCTCTATCGCTATCAGTCTCATAGATGGGTACGTTAGAGGTATGAACGTTTACACACCATAGAGGTATAAAAGGGGTCCAGATTTTTAAATATTACGTTTATTACTCTTTTATGAAACCAGTAATTTTTTGCTGATTAACTTTAGTATGTTCAGTACAATAACATGCTCCCATTTGCTCTAATCTAAATCCCTCTGATATACATTCTATTTCGTTCCTTAAATTTTACTTGTAATACTTGGGCAAAAACATCTTGTAAAACATTCATCATATCGGATACACTTCCTACAATCGATTTGAAACTTACTTAAACTTTGTTTAGATATTTGCCTATAGACTTTATAATATTTTACAATTGTTATAATAGCTGTCACATTTCAGTATCTCACTACAAGAAATGAACTATATATAGTTCATATGTGGAAATTAGCTAACTTCATATAGTATACCTTAAGAGCTGGCTTTGGTATCTTGTTATCTTGAGTGTCACCCTTATTTTTTCGTAGAATTATACTGAAATGATGTATCCTAAAGTTATGAGTAATACGCATCTAAGCCCCTTTAAATTATCCTTGAGACAGTTTGAGAGCTTTCCCTCAATAAGCAATAAAATAACATACTTAAAAGCTTTGGATACGTATTAATTATGTCCTTAATATGAGAGATATCCAATAATTATTATACTTAAATAAGGGCATAAAGGCATTTGAAGTTTAACATTGTTCTTCTAAGGTTAAAACCAAGATGGTCGCCAATGCAACATCTCTTGATATCGATTGGATTTGTATCTCGGAATTCTCCGTAATAATTAAATCTTTCCGATTCATTAGAGAAACCAAAACATCAGTAGCTCAAGCTCGACGCTTTTATTACCATGTTTTAAAAATGATGTAAATAAATACACTTACTATAAGCAGTCTTTATTATCTTATTTATGTACAATCCTAATCATTAATTATTACTGTTATTCAATCTATAATTTTACTATACTATGCAATACTTGTGTAAATACAACTATTTCTAATTAAAACATATTTTTAAAACATTCAGGATTGTGTATAAAGCTAGTATTTTACACTCACATCCGATTTCTTTCTAGTTCCTAAGCAATGTACTGTCAGTGAGATAACTCGTGGTCCTTCCAAGATACGTCCAAGATACTTGAAACTTCTCTTAGTCCAAGAAAGAACCTTATTGATTTTGAATTCAAAAAGTCAAAGGTCAGTCAGTCTGTCTGTACGATAATTTTTTCGTTAGGTTCTGTCGTGCCTTTTGATACTCCCTTGAATTGGTTTATTACATTTGTTGGTCAGCAACCACTGCACGATGGGCAGACAAATCAGTAAGCCTACCTTGTCATATCTTGTGTCAGACCTTCATATATGTGGTTTATTTTTACATAATGTATAGTTTTATTAGTCTTATGTCATTTATTAACGTACTCGTATTTGGATAGCGTAAGTTGTTAGTATAAGTTATTATTCATAATTAACTTAAGATCTTTCAGAATTAGCATGTAACTTAGGTACAAAGTTGCTCTTTCTTCTGGCGTTATAGACGTTATACGTTTGGATCCAGTGGATCTTGAAAGTACAGAACTTAAAATTACATCCAAGAGAAATACCAGAAATGAAATTACCAATTGTGTTGATGTCATTTATCGATTATAGTTTGAAATATACGTTAGCACTTTTAGTTCATTTTGGGTAGATCCGTATTACATTAAATGGAAAAACTAATGTTCTATAACTTTGTTCTAGATATTATTGTAAAGAGGATCCAGTAATACTGAATAATAATGAAAATAATGCTGGTACTGATAATCCTGTGGTTTTGACTTAGACTTAGTTATTTTTCTTTAAGGGACGAAACCATTGAGTAGTAGGCTCACAATTATTTGATCCTTTTAAAATATTCAATGACTCGTAATTCCCTATAAATAAATATTTTCGAGTCGTATTTGTGTCGTTTCCTCTCAACTTAAAAATGGTCAATTTCACATTATTTTAACATTTTTAAGCCTCCTACTAGTGTCTGTCAATGGATAGCGCTTTCAAAATATTTTACCTTCCTACTGTCTCGGTATAGATAGACCAATGTTTCATTATTGTGAAGTATGAAATTGATTATTACGCTAGAAGGGAGGAGTAGTAAATGATAAGAGTAATGTAGGGCAGAGGTCAGGTCGTGACAACAACTTTGTTGTCTGATGTGGGTTGGCAAAAATTGTATCCTGATATTTTATACATTTCTCCCTTATCATTCTTCCCCCACTCACGTATTGTGAGGCAGAGGTTAAGTAGGCGATAGCAACAACCTTAGTATCTGATATGAAATGGAAAGACACATTATATACTCATGTTTGATATATTTTCTCTCATCATGTTTCGTCCACGCACGTATTGTGAGACAGAGGTTAAGTAGGCGATAGCAACAACGTTTGTGTCTGATATGGCTTGGAAAGACTGATTATGTACTCATGTTTGATATATTTCCTCTCATCATGTTTCGCCCACGCACGTATTGTGAGACAGAGGTTAAGTAGGCGATAGCAAAAACGTTGGTGTCTGATACGGATTGGAAGGACTGATTATGTACTCATGTTTGATATATTTCCTCTCATCATGTTTCGCCCACGCACGTATAGTGAGACAGAGGTTAAGTAGGCGATAGCAACAACGTTGGTGTCTGATATGGATTGGAAAGACTGATTATGTACTCATGTTTTGATATATTCCTCTCATCATGTTTCGCCCACGCACGTATTGTGAGACAGAGGTTAAGTAGGCGATAGCAAAAAACGTTGGTGTCTGATACGGATTGGAAGGACTGATTATGTACTCATGTTTGATTATATTTCCTCTCATCATGTTTCGCCCACGCACGTATAGTGAGACAGAGGTTAAGTAGGCGATAGCAACAACGTTGGTGTCTGATATGGATTGGAAAGACTGATTATGTACTCATGTTTGATATATTTCCTCTCATCATGTTTCGCCCACGCACCTATTGTGAGACAGAGGTTAAGTAGGCGATAGCAACAACGTTTGTGTCTGATATGGATTGGAAAGACTGATTATGTACTCATGTTTGATATATTTCCTCTCATCGTGTTTCGCCCACGCACGTATTGTGAGACAGAGGTTAAGTAGGCGATAGCAACAACGTTGGTGTCTGATATGGATTGGAAAGACTGATTATGTACTCACGTTTGATATATTTCCTCTCATCATGTTTCGCCTACGCACGTATAGTGAGACAGAGGTTAAGTAGGCGATAGCAACAACGTTGGTGTCTGATATGGATTGGAAAGACCGATTATGTACTCATGTTTGATATATTTCCTCTCACCATGTTTCGCCCACGCACGTATTGTGAGACAGAGGTTAAGTAGGCGATAGCAACAACGTTGGTGTCTGGATATGGATTGGAAAGACTGATTATGTACTCACGTTTGATATATTTCCTCTCATCATGTTTCGCCCACGCACGTATTGTGAGACTGAGGTTAAGTAGGCGATAGCAACAAACGTTGGTGCCTGATATGGATTGGAAAGACTGATTATGTACTCACGTTTGATATATTTCCTCTCATCATGTTTCGCCCACGCACCTATTGTGAGACAGAGGTTAAGTAGGCGATAGCAACAACGTTGGTGTCTGATATGGATTGGAGAGACTGATTATGTACTCATGTTTGATATATTTCCTCTCATCATGTTTCGCCCACGCACGTATTGTGAGACAGAGGTTAAGTAGGCGATAGCAACAACGTTGGTGCCTGATATGGATTGGAAAGACTGATTATGTACTCACGTTTGATATATTTCCTCTCATCATGTTTCGCCCACGCACGTATTGTGATACAGAGGTTAAGTAGGCGATAGCAACAACGTTGGTGCCTGATATGGATTGGAAAGACTGATTATGTACTCACGTTTGATATATTTCCTCTCATCATGTTTCGCCCACGCACGTATTGTGAGACAGAGGTTAAGTAGGCGATAGCAACAAACGTTGGTGTCTGATATGGATTGGAGAGACTGATTATGTACTCATGTTTGATATATTTTCCTCTCATCATGTTTCGCCCACGCACGTATTGTGATACAGAGGTTAAGTAGGCGATAGCAAACAACGTTGGTGTCTGATATGGATTGGAGAGACTGATTATGTACTCATGTTTGATATATTTCCTCTCATCATGTTTCGCCCACGCACGTATTGTGAGGACAGAGGTTAAGTAGGCGATAGCAACAACGTTGGTGTCTGATATGGATTGGAGAGACTGATTATGTACTCATGTTTGATATATTTTCCTCTCATCATGTTTCGCCCACGCACGTATTGTGAGACAGAGGTTAAGTAGGCGGATAGCAACAACGTTGGTGCCTGATATAGATTGGAAAGACTGATTATGTACTCACGTTTGATATATTTCCTCTCATCATGTTTTCGCCCACGCACGTATTGTGATACAGAGGTTAAGTAGGCGATAGCAACAACGTGGTGTCTGATATGGATTGGAGAGACTGATTATGTACTCATGTTTGATATATTTCCTCTCATCAATGTTTCGCCCCACGCACGTATTGTGATACAGAGGTTAAGTAGGCGATAGCAACAACGTTGGTGTCTGATATGGATTGGAAAGACTGATTATGTACTCATGTTTGATATATTTCCTCTCATCATGTTTCGCCCACGCACGTATAGTGAGACAGAGGTTAAGTAGGCGATAGCAACAACGTTGGTGTCTGATATGGATTGGAAAGACTGATTATGTACTCATGTTTGATATATTTCCTCTCATCATGTTTCGCCCACGCACCTATTGTGAGACAGAGGTTAAGTAGGCGATAGCAACAACTTTTGTTGTCTGATATGGATTGGAAAGACTGATTATGTACTCACGTTTGATATATTTCCTCTCATCGTGTTTCGCCCACGCACGTATTGTGAGACAGAGGTTAAGTAGGCGATAGCAACAACGTTGGTGTCTGATATGGATTGGAAAGACTGATTATGTACTCATGTTTGATATATTTCCTCTCATCATGTTTCGCCCACGCACGTATTGTGAGACAGAGGTTAAGTAGGCGATAGCAAAAACGTTGGTGTCTGATACGGATTGGAAAGGACTGATTATGTACTCATGTTTGATATATTTCCTCTCATCATGTTTCGCCCCACGCACGTATAGTGAGACAGAGGTTAGTTAAGTAGGCGATAGCAACAACGTTGGTGTCTGATATGGATTGGAAAGACTGATTATGTACTCATGTTTGATATATTTCCTCTCATCATGTTTCGCCCACGCACCTATTGTGAGACAGAGGTTAAGTAGGCGATAGCAACAACGTTTGTGTCTGATATGGATTGGAAAGACTGATTTTGTACTCATGTTTGATATATTTCCTCTCATCGTGTTTCGCCCACGCACGTATTGTGAGACAGAGGTTAAGTAGGCGATAGCAACAACGTTGGTGTCTGATATGGATTGGAAAGACTGATTATGTACTCACGTTTTCATATATTTCCTCTCATCATGTTTCGCCTACGCACGTATAGTGAGACAGAGGTTAAGTAGGCGATAGCAACAACGTTGGTGTCTGATATGGATTGGAAAGACTGATTATGTACTCATGTTTGATATATTTCCTCTCACCATGTTTTTCGCCCACGCACGTATAGTGAGACAGAGGTTAAGTAGGCGATAGCAACAACGTTGGTGTCTGATATGGATTGGAAAAGACTGATTATGTACTCAGGTTTGATATATTTCCTCTCATCATGTTTCGCCCACGCACGTATAGTGAGACAGAGGTTAAAGTAGGCGATAGCAACAACGTTGGTGTCTGATATGGATTGGAAAGACTGATTATGTACTCATGTTTGATATATTTCCTCTCATCATGTTTCGCCCACGCACCTATTGTGAGACAGAGGTTAAGTAGGCGATAGCAACAACACTTTTGTGTCTGATATGGATTGGAAAGACTGATTATGTACTTCATGTTTGATATATTTCCTCTCATCGTGTTTCGCCCACGCACGTATTGTGAGACAGAGGTTAAGTAGCGATAGCAACAACGTTGGTGTCTGATATGGATTGGAAAGACTGATTATGTACTCATGTTTGATATATTTCCTCTCATCATGTTTCGCCCACGCACGTATTGTGAGACAGAGGTTAAGTAGGCGATAGCAAAAACGTTGGTGTCTGATACGGATTGGAAGGGACTGATTAATGTACTCATGTTTGATATATTTCCTCTCATCATGTTTCGCCCACGCACGTATAGTGAGACAGAGGTTAAGTAGGCGATAGCAACAACGTTTGTGTCTGATATGGATTGGAAAGACTGATTATGTACTCATGTTTGATATATTTCCTCTCATCGTGTTTCGCCCACGCACGTATTGTGAGACAGAGGTTAAGTAGGCGATAGCACAACAACGTTGGTGTCTGATATGGATTGGAAAGACTGATTATGTACTCACGTTTGATAATTTCCTCTCATCATGTTTCGCCTACGCACGTATAGTGAGACAGAGGTTAAGTAGGCGATAGCAACAACGTTGGTGTCTGATATGGATTGGAAAGCACTGATTATGTACTCATGTTTGATATATTTCCTCTCATCATGTTTCGCCCACGCACGTATTGTGATACAGAGGTTAAGTAGGCGATAGCAACAACGTTGGTGTCTGATATGGATTGGAAAGACTGATTATGTACTCACGTTTGATATATTTCCTCTCATCATGTTTCGCCCCACGCACGTATTGTGATACAGAGGTTAAGTAGGCGATAGCAACAAACGTTGGTGTCTGATATGGATTGGAGAGACTGATTATGTACTCATGTTTGATATATTTCCTCTCTCATCATGTTTTCGCCCACGCACGTATTGTGATACAGAGGTTAAGTAGGCGATAGCAACAACGTTGGTGTCTGATATGGATTGGAAAGACTGATTATGTATCATGTTTGATATATTTCCTCTCATCATGTTTCGCCCACGCACGTTATAGTGAGACAGAGGTTAAGTAGGCGATAGCAACAACGTTGGTTGACTGATATGGATTGGAAAGACTGATTATGTACTCATGTTTGATATATTTCCTCTCATCATGTTTCGCCCACGCACCTATTGTGAGACAGAGGTTAAGTAGGCGATAGCAACAACTTTTGTTGTCTGATATGGGATTTGGAAAGACTGATTATGTACTCACGTTTGATATATTTCCTCTCATCGTGTTTCGCCCACGCACGTATTGTGAGACAGAGGTTAAGTAGGCGATAGCAACAACGTTGGTGTCTGATATGGATTGGAAAGACTGATTATGTACTCATGTTTGATATATTTCCTCTCATCATGTTTCGCCCACGCACGTATTGTGAGACAGAGGTTAAGTAGGCGATAGCAAAAAACGTTGGTGTCTGATACGGATTGGAAGGACTGATTATGTACTCATGTTTGATATATTTCCTCTCATCATGTTTCGCCCACGCACGTATAGTGAGACAGAGGTTAAGTAGGCGATAGCAACAACGTTGGTGTCTGATATGGATTGGAAAGACTGATTATGTACTCATGTTTGATATATTTCCTCTCATCATGTTTTCGCCCACGCACCTATTGTGAGACAGAGGTTAAGTAGGCGATAGCAACAACGTTTGTGTCTGATATGGATTGGAAAGACTGATTATGTACTCATGTTTGATATATTTCCTCTCATCGTGTTTCGCCCACGCACGTATTGTGAGACAGAGGTTAAGTAGGCGATAGCAACAACGTTTGGTGTCTGATATGGATTGGAAAGACTGATTATGTACTCACGTTTCATATATTTCCTCTCATCATGTTTCGCCTACGCACGTATAGTGAGACAGAGGTTAAGTAGGGCGATAGCAACAACGTTGGTGTCTGATATGGGATTGGAAAGACTGATTTATGTACTCATGTTTGATATATTTCCTCTCACCATGTTTCGCCCACGCACGTATAGTGAGACAGAGGTTAAGTAGGCGATAGCAACAACGTTGGTGTCTGATATGGATTGGAAAGACTGATTATGTACTCAGGTTTGATATATTTCCTCTCATCATGTTCGCCCACGCACGTATAGTGAGACAGAGAGGTTAAGTAGGCGATAGCAACAACGTTGGTGTCCTGATATGGATTGGAAAGACTGATTATGTACTCATGTTTGATATATTTCCTCTCATCATGTTTCGCCCACGCACCTATTGTGAGACAGAGGTTAAGTAGGCGATAGCAACAACTTTTGTGTCTGATATGGGATTGGGAAAGACTGATTATGTACTCATGTTTGATATATTTCCTCTCATCGTGTTTCGCCCACGCACGTATTGTGAGACAGAGGTTAAGTAGGCGATAGCAACAACGTTGGTGTCTGATATGGATTGGAAAGACTGATTATGTACTCATGTTTGATATATTTCCTCTCATCATGTTTTCGCCCACGCACGTATTGTGAGACAGAGGTTAAGTAGGCGATAGCAAAAACGTTGGTGTCTGATACGGATTGGAAGGGACTGATTATGTACTCATGTTTGATATATTTCCTCTCATCATGTTTCGCCCACGCACGTATAGTGAGACAGAGGTTAAGTAGGCGATAGCAACAACGTTTGTGTCTGATATGGATTGGAAAGACTGATTATGTACTCATGTTTGATATATTTCCTCTCATCGTGTTTCGCCCACGCACGTTATTGTGAGACAGAGGTTAAAGTAGGCGATAGCAACAACGTTGGTGTCTGATATGGATTGGAAAGACTGATTATGTACTCCACGTTTGATATATTTCCTCTCATCATGTTTCGCCTACGCACGTATAGTGAGACAGAGGTTAAGTAGGCGATAGCAACAACGTTGGTGTCTGATATGGATTGGAAAGACTGATTATGTACTCATGTTTGATATATTTTCCTCTCACCATGTTTCGCCCACGCACGTATTGTGAGACAGAGGTTAAGTAGGCGATAGCAACAACGTTGGTGTCTGATATGGATTGGAAAGACTGATTATGTACTCACGTTTGATATATTTCCTCTCATCATGTTTCGCCCACGCACGTATTGTGAGACTGAGGTTAAGTAGGCGATTAGCAACAACGTTGGTGCCTGATATGGATTGGAAAGACTGATTATGTACTCACGTTTGATATATTTCCTCTCATCATGTTTCGCCCACGCACCTATTGTGAGACAGAGGTTAAGTAGGCGATAGCAACAACGTTGGTGTCTGATATGGATTGGAGAGACTGATTATGTACTCATGTTTGATATATTTCCTCTCATCATGTTTCGCCCACGCACGTATTGTGAGGACAGAGGTTAAGTAGGCGATAGGAAACAACGTTGGTGCCTGATATGGATTGGAAAGACTGATTATGTACTCCACGTTTGATATATTTCCTCTCATCATGTTTCGCCCACGCACGTATAGTGAGACAGAGGTTAAGTAGGCGATAGCAACAACGTTGGTGTCTGATATGGATTGGAAAGACTGATTATGTACTCATGTTTGATATATTTCCTCTCATCATGTTTCGCCCACGCACCTATTGTGAGACAGAGGTTAAGTAGGCGATAGCAACAACGTTTGTGTCTGATATGGATTGGAAAGACTGATTATGTACTCATGTTTGATATATTTCCTCTCATCGTGTTTCGCCCCACGCACGTATTGTGAGACAGAGGTTAAGTAGGCGATAGCAACAACGTTGGTGTCTGATATGGATTGGAAAGACTGATTATGTACTCCACGTTTGATATATTTCCTCTCATCATGTTTTCGCCTACGCACGTATAGTGAGACAGAGGTTAAGTAGGCGATAGCAACAACGTTGGTGTCTGATATGGATTGGAAAGACTGATTATGTACTCATGTTTGATATATTTTCCTCTCACCATGTTTCGCCCACGCACGTATAGTGAGACAGAGGTTAAGTAGGCGATAGCAACAACGTTGGTGTCTGATATGGATTGGAAAGACTGATTATGTACTCATGTTTGATATATTTCCTCTCATCATGTTTTCGCCCACGCACGTATAGTGAGACAGAGGTTAAGTAGGCGATAGCAACAACGTTGGTGTCTGATATGGATTGGAAAGACTGATTATGTACTCATGTTTGATATATATTTCCTCTCATCATGTTTCGCCCACGCACCTATTGTGAGACAGAGGTTAAGTAGGCGATAGCAACAACTTTTGTGTCTGATATGGATTGGAAAGACTGATTATGTACTCATGTTTGATATATTTCCTCTCATCGTGTTTCGCCCACGCACGTATTGTGAGACAGAGGTTAAGTAGGCGATAGCAACAACGTTGGTGTCTGATATGGATTGGAAAGACTGATTATGTACTCATGTTTGATATATTTCCTCTCATCATGTTTCGCCCACGCACGTATTGTGAGACAGAGGTTAAGTAGGCGATAGCAAAAACGTTGGTGTCTGATACGGATTGGAAGGACTGATTATGTACTCATGTTTGATATATTTCCTCTCATCATGTTTCGCCCACGCACGTATAGTGAGACAGAGGTTAAGTAGGCGATAGCAACAAACGTTTGTGTCTGATATGGATTGGAAAGACTGATTATGTACTCATGTTTGATATATTTCCTCTCATCGTGTTTCGCCCACGCACGTATTGTGAGACAGAGGTTAAGTAGGCGATAGCAACAACGTTGGTGTCTGATATGGATTGGAAAAGACTGATTATGTACTCACGTTTGATATATTTCCTCTCATCATGTTTCGCCTACGCACGTATAGTGAGACAGAGGTTAAGTAGGCGATAGCAACAACGTTGGTGTCTGATATGGATTGGAAAAGACTGATTATGTACTCATGTTTGATATATTTCCTCTCACCCATGTTTCGCCCACGCACGTATTGTGAGACAGAGGTTAAGTAGGCGGATAGCAACAACGTTGGTGACTGATATGGATTGGAAAGACTGATTATGTACTCACGTTTTGATATATTTTCCTCTCATCATGTTTCGCCCACGCACGTATTGTGAGACTGAGGTTAAGTAGGCGATAGCAACAACGTTGGTGCCTGATATGGATTGGAAAGACTGATTATGTACTCACGTTTGATATATTTCCTCTCATCATGTTTCGCCCACGCACGTATTGTGATACAGAGGTTAAGTAGGCGATAGCAACAACGTTGGTGCCTGATATGGATTGGAAAGACTGATTATGTACTCACGTTTGATGTATTTCCTCTCATCATGTTTCGCCCCACGCCACGTATTGTGAGACAGAGGTTAAGTAGGCGATAGCAACAACGTTGGTGTCTGATATGGATTGGAGAGACTGATTATGTACTCATGTTTGATATATTTCCTCTCATCATGTTTTGCCCACGCACGTATTGTGAGACAGAGGTTAAGTAGGCGATAGCAACAACGTTGGTGTCTGATATGGATTGGAGAGACTGATTATGTACTCATGTTTGATATATTTCCTCTCATCATGTTTCGCCCACGCACGTATTGTGAGACAGAGGTTAAGTAGGCGATAGCAACAACGTTGGTGCCTGATATAGATTGGAAAAGACTGATTATGTACTCACGTTTGATATATTTCCTCTCATCATGTTTCGCCCACGCACGTGTTGTGATACAGAGGTTAAGTAGGCGATAGCAACAAACGTTGGTGTCTGATATGGATTGGAGAGACTGATTATGTACTCATGTTTGATATATTTCCTCTCATCATGTTTCGCCCACGCACGTATTGTGATACAGAGGTTAAGTAGGCGATAGCAACAACGTTGGTGTCTGATATGGATTGGAAAGACTGATTATGTACTCATGTTTGATATATTTCCTCTCATCATGTTTCGCCCACGCACGTATAGTGAGACAGAGGTTAAGTAGGCGATAGCAACAACGTTGGTGGTCTGATATGGATTGGAAAGACTGATTATGTACTCATGTTTGATATATTTCCTCTCATCATGTTTCGCCCACGCACGTATTGTGAGACAGAGGTTTAAGTAGACGATAGCAACAACGTTGGTGCCTGATATGGATTGGAAAGACTGATTATGTACTCACGTTTGATATATTTCCTCTCATCATG
Organism: Homalodisca vitripennis; assembly: GCF_021130785.1. NCBI lineage: Eukaryota > Metazoa > Arthropoda > Insecta > Hemiptera > Cicadellidae > Homalodisca > Homalodisca vitripennis. Next base: position 76,159,548 of record NC_060215.1, on the reverse strand, counting down.
TTTCGCCCACGCACGTATTGTGATACAGAGGTTAAGTAGGCGATAGCAACAACGTTGGTGCCTGATATGGATTGGAAAGACTGATTATGTACTCACGTTTGATATATTTCCTCATCATGTTTCGCCCACGCACGTATTGTGATACAGAGGTTAAGTAGGCGATAGCAACAACGTTGGTGCCTGATATGGATTGGAAAGACTGATTATGTACTCACGTTTGATATATTTCCTCTCATCATGTTTCGCCCACGCACGTATTGTGAGACAGAGGTTAAGTAGGCGATAGCAACAATGTTGGTGCCTGATATAGATTGGAAAGACTGATTATGTACTCACGTTTGATATATTTCCTCTCATCATGTTTCGCCCACGCACGTGTTGTGATACAGAGGTTAAGTAGGCGATAGCAACAACGTTGGTGTCTGATATGGATTGGAGAGACTGATTATTGTACTCATGTTTGATATATTTCCTCTCATCATGTTTTCGCCCACGCACGTATTGTGATACAGAGGTTAAGTAGGCGATAGCAACAACGTTGGTGTCTGATATGGATTGGAAAGACTGATTATGTACTCATGTTTGGATATATTTCCTCTCATCATGTTTTCGCCCCACGCACGTATAGTGAGACAGAGGTTAAGTAGCGATAGCAACAACGTTGGTGTCTGATATGGATTGGAAAGACTGATTATGTACTCATGTTTGATATATTTCCTCTCATCATGTTTCGCCCACGCACCTATTGTGAGACAGAGGTTAAGTAGGCGATAGCAACAACTTTTGTGTCTGATATGGATTTGGAAAGACTGATTATGTACTCATGTTTGATATATTTCCTCTCATCGTGTTTCGCCCACGCACGTATTGTGAGACAGAGGTTAAGTAGGCGATAGCAACAACGTTGGTGTCTGATATGGATTGGAAAGACTGATTATGTACTCATGTTCGATATATTTCCTCTCATCATGTTTCGCCCACGCACGTATTGTGAGACAGAGGTTAAGTAGGCGATAGCAAAAAAACGTTGGTGTCTGATACGGATTGGAAGGACTGATTATGTACTCATGTTTGATATATTTCCTCTCATCATGTTTCGCCCACGCACGTATAGTGAGACAGAGGTTAAGTAGGCGATAGCAACAACGTTGGTGTCTGATATGGATTGGAAAGACTGATTATGTACTCATGTTTGATATATTTCCTCTCATCATGTTTCGCCCACGCACCTATTGTGAGACAGAGGTTAAGTAGCGATAGCAACAACGTTTGTGTCTGATATGGATTGGAAAAGACTGATTATGTACTCATGTTTGATATATTTCCTCTCATCGTGTTTCGCCCACGCACGTATTGTGAGACAGAGGTTAAGTAGGCGATAGCAACAACGTTGGTGTCTGATATGGATTGGAAAGACTGATTATGTACTCACGTTTTGATATATTTCCTCTCATCATGTTTCGCCTACGCACGTATAGTGAGACAGAGGTTAAGTAGGCGATAGCAACAACGTTGGTGTCTGATATGGATTGGAAAGACTGATTATGTACTCATGTTTGATATATTTCCTCTCACCATGTTTCGCCCACGCACGTATTGTGAGACAGAGGTTAAGTAGGCGATAGCAACAACGTTGGTGTCTGATATGGATTGGAAAGACTGATTATGTACTCACGTTTGATATATTTCCTCTCATCATGTTTCGCCCACGCACGTATTGTGAGACTGAGGTTAAGTAGGCGATAGCAACAACGTTGGTGCCTGATATGGATTGGAAAGACTGATTATGTACTCACGTTTGATATATTTCCTCTCATCATGTTTCGCCCACGCACCTATTATGAGACAGAGGTTAAGTAGGCGATAGCAACAACGTTGGTGTCTGATATGGATTGGAGAGACTGATTATGTACTCATGTTTGATATATTTCCTCTCATCATGTTTCGCCCACGCACGTATTGTGAGACAGAGGTTAAGTAGGCGATAGCAACAACGTTGGTGCCTGATATGGATTGGAAAGACTGATTATGTACTCACGTTTGATATATTTCCTCTCATCATGTTTCGCCCACGCACGTATTGTGATACAGAGGTTAAGTAGGCGATAGCAACAACGTTGGTGCCTGATATGGATTGGAAAGACTGATTATGTACTCACGTTTGATATATTTCCTCTCATTCATGTTTCGCCTACGCACGTATTGTGAGACAGAGGTTAAGTAGGCGATAGCAACAACGTTGGTGTCTGATACGGATTGGAAGGACTGATTATGTACTCATGTTTGATATATTTCCTCTCATCATGTTTCGCCCACGCACGTATAGTGAGAGACAGAGGTTAAGTAGGCGATAGCAACAACGTTGGTGTCTGATATGGATTGGAAAGACTGATTATGTACTCATGTTTGATATATTTCCTCTCATCATGTTTCGCCCACGCACGTATTGTGATACAGAGGTTAAGTAGGCGATAGCAACAACGTTGGTGCCTGATATGGATTGGAGAGACTGATTATGTACTCATGTTTGATATATTTCCTCTCATCATGTTTCGCCCACGCACGTATAGTGAGACAGAGGTTAAGTAGGCGATAGCAACAACGTTGGTGTCTGATATGGATTGGAAAGACTGATTATGTACTCACGTTTGATATATTTCCTCTCATCATGTTTCGCCCACGCACGTATAGTGAGACAGAGGTTAAGTAGGCGATAGCAACAACGTTGGTGTCTGATATGGATTAGAAAGACTGATTATGTACTCATGTTTGATATATTTCCTCTCATCATGTTTCGCCCACGCACGTATTGTGAGACAGAGGTTAAGTAGGCGATAGCAACAACGTTGGTGTCTGATATGGATTGGAGAGACGGATTATGTACTCATGTTTGATATATTTCCTCTCATCATGTTTCGCCCACGCACGTATTGTGATACAGAGGTTAAGTAGGCGATAGCAACAACGTTGGTGTCTGATATGGATTGGAGAGACTGATTATGTACTCATGTTTGATATATTTCCTCTCTTCATTCTTTAGAGATGAAGGACACAATAGTTTATTAGTATACTCTAAATTAAATTTAGTCTTAGCCACATATTACAATTAGTATCATCACTAATTGTGTATTATAATTTTCTTCACAAGGATTCTCTTATATATGCTATTTTCTATTCTTATTCAGTATTTCAAATTTTCATCATAGCAATTACTAAACCATTTCTTAAACTGAAAATATTTAAATCACTATTAGATGTGTCATACGAATGGATAGCATCTCACCAATTTTATTTGAAAAGAAATTCATGAAAGTTTAAAGATTGTAAATAATTCGTTCCCGATCAAATCACTAGGAATATTACCTACGGTAGTATTAGCTATATTATTAGATAGGTCTACTGGAGCATTTTATCTGTTTCAAACACCATAACAAAATTTTGATTTTCAATATGAACAAATCATCTTATTAATTGTATTGGGTTGTGAATCATTGTAAAGAACATAATCACTTGTGATTATCTGATTAGAATTACGAGAAAGAGTACGTCTTCACTATGCAACTGCCAGCGGCTAACTGAATAACACTGAATGTCAACTGTTTCAATGTGATTTTTTACCATAGAATATTAATTGCAAATTTTTTTAATCCTTTTATGAATCACGGTTTTTAATTTATAAACTTATAAAGGTAGTTAAATGCCAAACCTAGCAAAATTGTTAATAAGTAATAGGCAATTTTTTTGTTTTGGGTGTATATTGCGAAAATGTGTTTAATACAGCAATTATATTCAATAACACTTTATAGAAATACCCAAACCATTTAGCAGGTTACAAAATGGTTCCATTGTCCTATAATGCGATTGTTGCATAATTCAATACTTTTACAATGACCCACTGTCTCCGACAGGGGTTCTATATTGCTTTAAGGGTACTGTCGTCGCTAAAGAGGTTATTAAATTTTCTACATCTGACTCTCTGATACTTATCAGGGTGAGGTTGAGTGGTAGAGAGGGCTAAATAGCCCTAACTCCGCCTCTTAAATAAAGACGTATTTCATTTCACTTATTTGTCAAACGTATCTGATACTTTAATGTATCTATACAAGTTTCAGTTGATTGAAAACTGCACAATATCTCTGACTCTTAACCTATGTTTAGAGATATTCTATTTATATCTTTTTTGCTGGTAATAGCTAAACGTTTTATATTGAATTATCACCTCAGTATTTAAATCGCGTTTTATTAACACATATATAAATCAAGTGTAATTGGAATTTAACTGCATAGAATGGTATTGCAAGGTGTAAATACAACAGAACAAGTGTTTTTTTTTTACCTTTATTAATTTCATACTGTCAAACAACTTATTTCTTCATTTTCAGCATTGAATACTTGAAGGAAGTGGTATGATTTTAAGAGTTAAAGATATTTTTTGTAATTCTACTACATTTTATTGAATATTGAAATTTATAGAATATAAAATTTTAGCGTTCGTCACTGCCCAGCCAGATCAATACAGTCCCGGCTAGACGGCACAACACGTGAAACACTAACACAATACTTCACAAAAAATGGTTTCGTTAGTAAATGCCTTATAATTTTAATTAGCTCCTTTCTTCCTTCTACTGATAGAAAAAGTATACTGTAGAGAGTTTACAAATATGTTATGGGTTCTAGACTTACCGTAGTAAATATCATCAATATGTATTCTTATAGGTGACTAGCTCAGAGATAACTGCAGTTATTTAAAATAAACTTTCTCTTAAAAAGCAGGAACTTATGATTTAGGAACTGCAATAAAAATCGACTTCATTTAAAGTATATGTTATATTTACACCAATAATCTTATTTTAAAACAAAACACGTCTCGGATTATTCTTAAGCAAAAGAATAAAAGTTGAAAACTTGAATGCGCTATTCATTGTGAACTATAACTTACATCGGTGGGAACTGAGAACATACAGAATGGGCGCACGCACGTTCACAGCACAAGCGCAGGCTGCTTCTGTAGTCTGACCGTGTCCAGAAGTGCAAGTGTGAATAACTTGCTATATGTCAAGCAATTATAAATCCCGTTAGCAAATGTAACTAGGAGTAATTCCTGTTAGTTTATTTTATTCCTATTTAATTAAACTATTTCCAGAAAAGAGTATAATCCGACCCTCGAAACTTATTATTCTATTGTAAAACATAACAATGACAAATCTTGCTATTTTTTATCTGATCATTAAAAAAATGATTTGAGTTAATTTCGTATATCCTTCTTCTTGTCGGATTGTAAATTTTAATATAATTCAATACATTATTTTATAATATATTAAAAAATAATCTAATGGTTACTTATCGCCGTTTTATTATATATGATCTGTACAGGGTTTCTATTTTACCTGATCCATTATTGTTATCTCAAAAATGAGTGAATTTACAGGATGTTGAAATGGTGATCCATTTTTAGTGACTATTAAAACTATGAATTAAAAATTTCTTTCTATAATTGCAATTTGTCATTTATAACATCATTTTAAAGTTTTTTTTTTAATTTTAAACCATTTTCTTTTAAACTTATTCGTTTAGGAGCTACAGCCTACTACAATTTTTAAATTGAAATGTTTTGCCATTTTTAAGAATCGCTACTTTGTGTAAAACGAAAAAATAACGAATGACGTTGTTGTGATCTGGGCTATCAGTATAGTGTCCAGATTCAGTAATAAAATCTTACTGTTTTTGGATGATGAGAGGAGCTTCAGTTCACCTTTCTTTTATTGCAGCGTCTGGTATCTGACGCAGTCTCAGAAATGACTCCTGGAATCATGTCCGTCTGAAGAGATCCAAAGAAAGTCGGCGACAAAGAATCTCTATAAGAACCTTTACATCGTTTCGACATCAGAGACACCTAGCCTACACAATCTAGGTGCAGAGGTAGTTTCATTGTCTCATCAGGTGCACAATTGAGTGCACTACGATGTGTCTGACACGATCTCTAAGTACGGTGGAGCAACCGAGTTTTCAGCACATAACCTAGCTATGGTAGGAAGGGTTGATTCAATTTGAATGTTGAGTTTAGCTCCAGTTCACCTCTCTTTTATTGGAGCTAAACTCAACCTTCAAATTGAATCAACCCTTACTACTATAGCTCCCTTAGTGTAATTCGTGCCACCACGAGTATAAAAAGTGGAATACCTCGAAAATAATAACCACTATAACCAACTACCATGTCACAACGTATGGGGACAAACATGTACGCATGTACCACTGTAGTCAAGGCATTAATTAATGTAGTTAAGGCATTATCTACTGATACAAATATATTATTTTTCATCATATCAGAGTACGGTCCATAAGGAGTCAGATGAAAATATTAAACAAGAACATAGATCGAGTACCTAGCACATTAATTCCTTAATTAATGATCAACGATTAAAATAAAGGTCACTGTTAGAAAAACACACTAGCGTAAGTAAATATGATGCTTCAATATATAGGCTACAGAATGGCGCCTTATATTTTGTCTTGCATCCAGTATTGATTGTCTGGGTTTTACTATTGTAACTAATTACAAGAATTTTACCAAAGCTATTGTCAACAATTTTATGTTTTTAAATTTATACCTCAAAGAAAATTAGGGTGTTCATAAGATATCTTTAATTCGGCTTCCTGTAAGGGAAGGTGGTAGCCACGTTTTGGAATTAAAAAATCACATTCTTAACTGTCACTAAAATACACTGTAGCCTACATAACCACGGCAATGTAAACCTAATGAAAATAATGAGTTAGCCTACTTGTTCATTCACATACTAAAATATGTTTAATTTGAAAGTAATGTTTACTATACTAATTTATGACTGAGCTCATAATTTTTTTTCTGGAAAGTAAATAATAAATATATGACATATATTTATAAATAACATTACCAATAGCATACAGGATTTAACATCAGAAAGTGATCATTGACGAGAAGGAACTATGGGAAGGGCTCTGGCATTCACATTAATGACCCCTTTTAGTTCACCCAACCCCAAAACCGGAATGTGTAGCTAACTCAGCACAA